>NC_134866.1:27064110-27164110 GCF_049852395.1 Peromyscus maniculatus bairdii | reverse complement strand
TTGAGCAGATCCACAGGGTGACAAGCCCAGGTGATGGGAATAGAGATCCCCTTTTATTAGGGTAGGAGTGTGGAGTAGAGGTGAGTATAGAGGGACCAGGTGAGAGGACATAAGGAGGAGACAAGCCTGGGAAGTCGGGATGAGCCCGAGGTAGAGCCTTATTAAGAACCCATGAGAGCCGGGCGGTGGTGGCGCATGCCTTTTATTCCAGCACTCAAGAGGCAGAGGCAGGTGGATCTCTGAGTTTGAGACCCACCTGGACTACAAAGTGAATTCCAGGAAAGGCACAAAGCTGCACAGAGAAACCCTGTCTCGAAAACAAAACAAAACAAAACAAACAAAAAACCCAAAACAAAACAAACAAAAAACACAGGAGATGGGGTGGGGAGCCTGCAGGCTCCAATCCAGAGCATGCAAACCATTGGCACTGGGAACTTGAGCCCTTTCAAGACAGCCTTGCAGGTACACAAAGAACATCAACACAGACCTTGCCACCACAGCCGTGGCCCTCCAACCGAAAGCCACAGCATCACTAGAGCCAGCCATGAACAATGGTTCCCACCATTCACCTACATCACTTGAATGCACGTGGATGTGCTCTGAAGCAGCTTGAGAACAAGTCCTGCTCGGCATTAAACACAATAGGCAATTTGGCTGGAGCTGGGACTAGGGAGCCCACGAGCGTTAGTGTGCCGAAGGATTGCCCAGAACGCTCTGGACCAATCGACTTGGGCTGTGGTTTTCAAAAGGCCACTGGTGGTTATGATTCCAGAAGTTCTAACAATTAGTTCCGGGCAGATGACATAAAGTTCCCACGTATGTGCACACAGCATAATCTCCTTGACTATTTTCGTGCTATTTATCTTTCTCCTCTTGCTCATTTTCCAGAAGATGAGCCATTCTGTGTCCCCTGCCATTTGGAAACGAAACGAGACTAAAAGAGCTGGAGACAGGCAGGCAGGTGGAACTCTACCATTTCGGCTTCCGAATACCAGAGTTCTTCGTAGCTCTACGGTCAGATATAGCTTAAAACTTGCTGTGTGGGGAGTAAGGGGAGAGGCGGCAGCAGGAGCAACAACAAGCAAGTCTGCAGGCTGCAGCTCTGTGCTGGGGTCGCTGTAGAGCAGACGCGCCTCCAGACTAGCACAGAAGCAGAGGAAAGGCCATGCAACCCAAAGCACTGTTGACAGAGACGAGGGTCACCCAAGGAGCAACCTTGATGAACTGCAATGTGGGGGCAGTCCTGGCAGGTGCCTTCATAGATACAAGTCTTAAAGATACAAATGGGCCTTCGCTCCCAACACAACCATCATCATCATAATCACAGTCATCATTAATGACCACCGCCACCACAATCATCACCATAAATCACTACAGTCACTAATACCACCACAATTACCACCACTACCACAATCACCACTACCATAGTCACTACTACATGCATCACCACAATCAGCTCCACTCCCATAATTACTACCACTACTGCAATCTTTAAATAAATCTCTGAAATTAAAAAAAAAAAAAGTGTTACGGTCTGGCTCTTTGGCTCTTCCAAAATTCACTAAGAAACTTAGTTCCCAAAGTCCGATATTCATGGTATTTGGAGCCGAGGCCTTTGGGAGGTAAGTAGGACCAGATGAGTTCCTGAGGGCAGGGCCCTAATGGTCCTATCAATGGCTTCTTAGGCAGAGACTCATATCAGCAAGTTCTCTCTATCCCACTACATGGTACCCTACAGGGTCCCCTCCAGGCAGAAGGTGCTCACCAAAGGTGGCCCCGCGGAACGCTCAGCTCCCAGAATTATAAAAAATAATTTTCTGAGATTTTAAGACAGGGTTTCACTAAATGCCCAGGTTAAATCAGACTCTGCCTTAGTCTTCTTGGTGCTGGAATCTCGGGCATGTTCCACCATCTTTTTGCCTGTTCCTTGTTCAGTAGCGAGAACTGGACTTGGACAGGCAGTAGCTTCACTTCTACCTCCCAAACCTTCTCAGTGATCACATTCAGCATTCCTCAACTCAGGATCCCTACAACCTGAAATGTCAGCCCCACAGAAACTAATTTGTGGTGGAATATTATTTTGAGATCTGTTACATTTGTTTATGCTGTGGAACATTTGTTTAATGATGCAGAGGTGTGTTGCATCCTTTTATGTTGCATTTGTTTAACTCTGTGAAGCTGTGTTACTGTGTCTAAAACACCTGATAGTGTAATAAAGAGCAAGCGGCCAATAGCGAGGCGGGAGAAAGGACAGGAGGAGCTGGCAGGCAGAGAGAATAAATAGGAGAAATCTGGGAGGAAAAGAAGAAAGAGTAAAAGAACAAGGAGAGGAGGACTCTAGGGGCCAGTGATCCAGCCACACAACCAGCAATGGAGTAAGAAAGAAAGATATACAGAAATAGAAAAAGGTAAAAGCCCAGAGGCAAAAGGTAGATGGGATAATTTAAAATTAAGAAAAGGTGGCTAGAAACAAGCCAAGCTAAGGTCAGGCATTTATAATTAAGAATAAGCCTCTGTGTGTGATTTATTTTAGAGCTGGGTAGTGGGCCCCCCTAAAGAGTAAAAACAAACAACACTAATTCCTATTTTTAAAAGTTTTAAAAATTGCCAGAAATGGTAGCACATAACTTTAGTTTCAAAACTTGGGAGGCAAAGGCTGCTGGGTCTCTGAATTTGAGACCAGTGAAGTCTTTAGAACAAGTTCCAGGACAGTTTAGACAGCTGAAAAACACAGAGAAACCAAAAGAGGAGGAGGACGAAGAAAGAGAGAGGAGAGCAGAGAGGGGAGAGGGAGGAGAGAAAGAAAGTTCTAAGAACTACTGCACTAAAGTGGATAACTTAATGTAGTATAAGTGAGTTTCAAGGAATAACACTGGTCTCTTAGAGGCCATGTACCTCTCTTCCTTCCTGAAGCGAGAGCCCACAGACCAAGATAGAAGCATGCCCATGGGTAAAGTACCTCTCACATTTGTCAGGCTGTTATTTCTGGGCAGAAGCTCCCCCCACTAGGTCTACAAAGCAGCAGGGTCTGTCCTGGTACCAGCCCCATGCCCCACCACTGTCGTGGATCCCTATGGCAGCCTGCTCCGGGGCTCTCTGAGAACAGGGGGCTCTTCTCTCTCACAAACCCAGCAAAGGAGTAGAAGAAGCCACCTGAAAGCGACTACCAACAGTTAACACAAATGACTCAAGTCACAACCACTGCCTCAGCCAACCCCACTTCCCCTTCCCTTACATCATTTCTGAGAGAGGTGTGTGAGGGCCTCTTGCCTTACCAGCCCAGCTGCTCTGGCTGTGGCGCCTACGTGAGTGTGAGCTCACCACACTGGAGAGGGACCGCCAGCTATAAGGGAGTCCAAAGTCTAAGGAGGCTGGCATCAGTCAGTGGACAGAGATGAGAGAAGGCAGAGTTGAAAGAAACTGTGAGGTGAAAAAAGGGGGAGCTAATCAGAGAGCCATGGATTCTGGTGGAGAGCGAATCTGATAGCCATGGATTCTCTGGTAGGTCATTTCCTGATTTCCTACTTCCGGAAGCTTAACGGCCCTTTGCATCCACAATTCTCTCTGAGCATCATCCCACAGTACTTTTCACTTACACTGGCTGTCTCTCAATCACACAGTTATCCAAGGTCTCCTTGGCACTGGGGCTCATTTTGTACACCTATGTGTAACTCCATGCTTTCGCGGTATAGTCAAGCACAAAGGTGATGATGGCAAAGGGCACTCAATAAATGAAAGGACAACTTGATTGTCACACATTATCCTTCATGAGCATGGGTTTCATATAAAATTGTGGGACATTGTGTTTGGTATTTTATACACATACAAACATACCACCATGCAAATAATGTCTTTTCTGTCATCCACAAGCTGATACATACTTAGAATACTTTTTTTTTAAACCAACATGACTACTTTCACAGAAGACAGCAGAATGAAAGAGCCCTGTGTGCATGAATGACCTTTAAAACCACATCCAGTGGTGTGGAGAGGAGGAGAATAAAAGTTTCTTAACCTTGGTAGGCTGATATCCACATCCTAAACACCGAAACCTCCCAGTTCTTCACCTTATAAGGCAGAAGGGACATCGCCGTCCGTGCCGGAGTTAAAGATCTTGAGATGAGATTATCCTGAGTCATCTGTAAGGTCTAAACTGTAATCACAAGCATCCTCCTGAGAAGGAGGCAGATCTGACCGGAGCCGTAGGAGAGATCTGATGGTGGAAACAAGAGGCCGGGATGACTCAAGGAAGGAGTCACAGACAAGGAAGCCAGATGGCCTCCCAAAGCTAACACAGCCAAGAAAGCAGACTCTGCTCCAGAGCTTCCAGAAAAGAAGAGCCCTGCCAACTGAGTCTACCCCAGTGAAACTGATTTCAGAATCCTGGGGTGGGGGGGGGTGTCAGAAGTTAGAAGACAAGCTTGTAGTCATTTATTGTGGTGGACTAAATGAGAATGGCTGCCCACAGGCTCATCTGTTTGAAGGCTTGGTCTCCAGTTAGTAGAACTGTTCAGCAAGGATTGGGGGAGTGGCCTTGTTGGAGGAGGTGTCACTGGGGGTGGGCTTTGAGGTTTCAAGAGCCCATGCTAGGCCCAGTCTCTCTCTCTCTCTCTCTCTCTCTCTCTCTCTCTCTCTCTCTCTCTCTCTCTCTCTCTCTCTCTCTCTCTCTCTCTCTCTGTGTGTGTGTGTGTGTGTGTGTGTGAGTATCCAGAGAATAACTCTAGAGAGTCACTGTAGGACTATACGACTGTCACCTCGTGAGATCCAATGACAGAAGTCAGGTCTCCAGGCCCTCAGGAAAGCACCTCTTCCAGCCATCACTAACCTTGCTTTTTATTTTTATTTTTATGTGACTCTTTCTTGAGGAGCCTTGACTGTGTACTAAAGCCCTTTTCTTAATGAACCTAACATTTTCTTTTACTTAATAAATTCCTTCTTTGCTGAGCAATGGTAGTGCACACCTTTAACCCCAGCACTCAGGAGACAGAAGCAGGCAGATCTCTGTGAGTTCAAGGCCAGCCTGATCTACAGAGCAAGTTCTAGGACAGCCAGGGCTACACAGAGAAACTTTGTCTCGAAAAACCAAAAAGTAAAACAACTCCCTCTTTACAGAATAGCCCCAACTTTGCTTCATTCTGATTTCTAGTTTCATTTCTGTTTCTATGACTAAAATACCCTACAAACAGCATCTTAGGGGAGAAAGGATGTATTTTAGCTCACAATTCCAGATAATAAATAGTCCATCCTTGTGGTGAAGACACCCCTGCAAGAGCCTGAGACACACATCTCATTCAGTCAAGGGCAGAGAGAAATAAATGCATGCATGTTCAGCTTGCTTGTGCTCAACTGGATTTCTCTGATCTTACACAGTTCAGAACCACCCCCTCCTCCCCCATCCCTACCTAGGGAACAGCGCCACTCACAGTGAGCTGGGTCATCCCACATCTGTTAAGATAATCCCCACAGACATGGCTACGAGCCAACTCAATGTAGGCAATCCCTCATTGAGACTCATTTACCAGGTGCTTCTAGGCTGTGTGTCAATTTGATGATTAAAGCTAAGGATCAAGGCTGGAGAGATGGCTCAGTGGTTAAGAGCACTGGCTGCTCTTCCAGAGGTCCTGAGTTCAATTCCCAGCAACCATATGGTGGCTCACAACCATCTGTAATGAGGTCTGGTGCCCTCTTCTCGCCTGTAGGCAGAACACTGTGTACATAATAAATAAATCTTTAAAAAAAAAAAAAAATAAAGCTAAGAATCTCACAGGCTCATTCTGGAATTCTTTTCCGAAGCATAACCCAAGATCATAGCATTGCTTGAGTGGAGGTCTTTGAACATGCCTCCTTATGCCGTACAACTGACAATAGCTAGCTCCATCTCCCATTACCACTGACATTTTTCATTGTGGTCTGGGACCTGCTGAAGTGTTATTGACTGGTGTCTTAGGGTTTCTACTGCTGTGAAGAGACACCAGGACCACGGCATCTCTTATAAAGGAAAACATTTAATTAAGGTGGCAGCTTACTGTTTCAGAGGTTTAGTTCATTATCATCATGGCAAGGAGCACAACAACATGGCAGGAAGACATAGTGCTAGCTACATCTTGATCAGAAGGCAACAGGAAGTGGACTCACACTGGATGGTATCTTAAGCATCTATAGACACCAAAGCCCACCCCTACAGTGACACACCTCCTCCAACAAGGCCATGCCCACTCCATCAAAGCCACACCTAAGAGTGCCACTCCCTATGAGCTTATAGGGGCCAATTACATTCAAATCACCACAAATGGTGAAATTGGCCTTCTGGGTCAAAGCCAAACAAGGTAAAGGAATGAAGAAGCTAGTTGATATTTTGAGTCTTGGCCTGTAAGGTCAGCTAAGACTCAGAGGGCAACCAGTCTCTCCAGAATAATGCCACAACTCTAGTAAATGACCGATTTTCCTAATCAAAGAAGCTATAGACACCCTAGATTTTGGGCTATCACCACTATGTATTCTCTAATGAGAGAAATGAATGTTTCCCAGTGTGTCAAAGGGAAGCCACTGGTCAGCAAGACCTTGAGTCATCCCAGAAAGTAACACAATGGATAGAAGAAAAATGGGAAAAGAGTCTCCAAGTTAAGTCCCTAAAAGAAACTCCCAAGGAACCTCAACTGACCTTGATAGCTGAAAAAACAAAGGTTAATTTTGTCCACCTCTATGGTCTTCAATGCCCAGCAGGAAAGTACAACCAGCACATACTGTAGTGTGTGATAATACAAAGAGTTAGCTTCCACCTACAAATAGACTCTGAGAACTTGCCTTATTTAGGTGTGGTAAACACCACAACCACAAGCAACCTGGGAAGGAAAGGATTTATTTGGCTTATACATCCTGGGTCCCAGCCCATCACTGAAGGAAGTCAGAGCAGGAACTTGAGGCAGGAACTTAAGCAGAAGCTGTGGAGGGACTCTGCTTACTGGCTTGACCCGAGTGATTTGCTTAACCTGCTTTCTTATTTTGTTGTTGCTGTTGTTTTTCGAGACAGAATTTCACTGTGTAGCCTTGGCTTTTCCTAGCCTTGGCTTTTCCTAGCATTTGTGCTGTAGCCCAGGCTGGCCCCGAATTTACAGTGATCTGCCTCCCTCTGGCTCCTGAGTGCTGAGATTAAAGGCGTGAGCCACCAGCGCCTGGCTGACCCAGGTCCACCTATCAGGTACCGTACCACCCACAACGGGCTTCCTCCCCTGCTCCCCCCCCCCCCCCCACACAGCAACCACTAATCAAGAAAATGCCCAAAAGACTTACCTATAGGCAATCTGAAGGAGGCATTTTCTCAGCTGAGCTTCCTCTTCCCAGGTATCTAGCTTATGTCCCATTGACAAATGCCTAGGCAAAACAGCACTCTACCAGCTATTATAAAGTGTGTACAAAATGACACCAGAAACGGTCTTCGCAGAAAACAAAAGAGCTAACTGATTCTAGCATCCTCCATAATTTATAATGATTATTTATATATAGAATATATAAAATATATAAGAATATAATAATAATTCTTATTTTAGGTCAAGGATTCTGAACTCTTTTACCCGCCGAGACCCAAACACCATTTGTGGAATCAGTTTCCTTACCAAGTCTACTTTTTGTAGGCCCCTGGTAACCACAATTCAGCTCCTTATATTGGGTGCCTATGTTTTCAACCTTCTTGTAAAATCTGTATCTTCTAGGTCTCAACAGTCCCATACTAAATGATGGGCCCACTAAGCTTTTCCCCTTCCCAACCTCAGGGCTTTACAGCACCTCCAACTCCCCTCAGTGGGAAATGAAGAAAATGGATCTCTGGTCCGCTTCAACCCTAAAGATTACGAGCCAGACATCCCTAGAGGTTGGGGAAGGAATGAGCTTGGCTAGATATGCAGAGGGAAAAAAAAAAAAAAAGAGGCAAGCTACACAGTGGCTGGAGGCTGATGCAACACAGGCCAGCAGTGCAGTAAGACACCACGTGACCACTCAAACAGCCACGACACAGGAGCATCCCAAACCAGCGGGGACCAGCATGGCTGTGGCAACCATTAACTGTCCTTTGCTTCCTTATACTGGCTTCTCTACATCACGAATCTAACAAAATCCCTGCTCATCCAGAAAACCCTATGTAAGGATACCAAAGAGGCGCAGACCCCAATCTGGAAAAAAAAAATCCCAACCCATTCCCGGCATTCCCCACTTTTTCCTACCTTTATCATGAATGATCCTCCCCTGGATTAAAATGAGTTCATAAGGTGAGCGATCCAAGATCCCAAACCACGTCTTGAGAGTTCATGCCCACCTCTTGCATTTAGTGAACGCTACCATTATTTTCTTAATAACTTCCACATTTTCCTTTGCTTAGTAAGCTGCTTCTTTACTTAGCATTGCCCCCTCTTTCGGCGGGGAGGTAAGACGGGATCTAACTCTGTAGCTCAGACTGGCTTAAAACTCACTGTGTAGCCTAGGCTGACCTCAAACTTGTGGTAGTCCTCCTGCCTCAGCTTCCCACATGCTGGGACTTCAGAGGTGAGCCACTACACCCGACAGAACCCCAACTCTGCAACAACAACAACACCGATAGCTGGTAGAGCAGCGGTGCCGCAAGAATTGCCAGAAGCTGGCAGTGTGGTTCAGTGGGTTTGACCCCCGCCGCGGCAGCCTGATAAAAAAGGAGTTTTACTCAAACTAGGTTTCTTTTAGCTGGCATAGTGGATGCCTCCTCACATTTTCTTGTTTTTAAAGTAGTGACAAAATAAGTAACAATTTCTTTAAAGTGAAAGAAGCATGTCTATTTGCTCTGCCATTCCTATGATGCTGTCTTCGTCCTCTCGGCCCAAGATGACGTCACGCCAACGTGCCAGCCAGCCCACCAGCAGAGGGGAGGGTGGAGCCAAGAGGCTACACCCCCAGAAGGCTGCACCTTCACTCACAGTAGGGTCAGCCTGATCATAGCACCACATCTGCTTCTCAGGGAAGCTGCTGGAAGTCTTTACCGCAAGATGCCCAATGAGAGATTTAGAGGAAAAAACGTTAAACAAGAGAGAGGCAGGGCATGGTGGGACACCCTTGTAAACCCGGGGCTCAAAGAACCGAAGCGGAAGGATCCTGAGTTCAAGAACAGCCTGGGCTCTACAGTGAGGCCCTGACTCAAAAGTAAAAGTAACAATAAAGAAGCAGGGGATCAAATACTGGGGACAGCAAGTGGTCTGTGTTCCAGGAAAGAGTGTCTAGTCATGGGAGTTCACATCGGGGCCGCATAGGGCAGCCGAGCACAGTAATGAATCCTGCTGATAAAGCTGAACTCACGCCACACCTCACCTGCTCTCCTGCCATTGGCTGGAGACTTATCATTGTATTATTATTAGCTTGATTGATTGATTGATTGATTGATGGTAGTGGTGGTCGTGGGTAGCAGTCGAGCCTGCAATATGCAAAAAAGGGACAAGCTGGACCTGTAATTTCAGCACGAGAGAGACTGAGGCTGGAGGATTTCTGTGAGTGTGAGGTCAGCCTGAGCTGCATAGTAAGTTCCAGGCCAGCTGTGAGACCCTGCCTCAAATAATGAAAAGGGAAGAAGGGAAAGGAAGAGGAAGGGAGGGAGGGAAGAGGAAAGAGTTCTTCCCCTTCTGCTCACTCTGAGCCTCTTGCGGGAACATTAGCGCTCAGGGGACATGGAAGCAGCATATGGCTCCGAGGGGAAGCAAAACCGTTCTGTACGATGGGCACGGTAATTCTGGGGAATTCCCGAGACTGACTGCTGGGTTTCTCTCTCCTGTGAGTTATGCTGAAAACCCCAGCCCTTGGTGAAGAAGATGGAGCCTGCTCGTGGCTGCGTTCTCTGTGTGGTGTATTCCAGAGCCTCTCATCTGCAGGCTTCTCAGAGGATGAGAAACCATCTTGAACAGCGGCGCCCACAGTTACCAATGCTGTCTAGGCCCAGAGTGAAGGCTGGTTGCCATGGCACTGCTTTTAATTGTTCCTGTGCTGACACATCTTGCCTCGCTGGCTGACTGTCACATGCTGCTCCCATGCACGGGGGACCACATTTATCTCCTCCTGCTAGTTGCTGACTGATGCTTCAGCTCTACCCCAGAAATAGGGCTCTGTCACCCAAGGAGCGAGTGCCTGTGGGTGTCAAGTCCCCGCCTCGCTCATCTATAAGGTATAAGGGTTGGAAACACCTGGAAACAAGAGACCTGGATCCTTCTCCGAGTTCTCCACTGCAAGCCTTTGGGCAAAGGAGGCTTTAATCTTCCCGCGCCTTAGACTCCTCCGTGGCGTGTCTCCACGGTCCCTTCCTGATGTAACACTCTGATCCCTTTCCCAGCAGCATCGGCTCAGCTCAGCTGAGCGCCAACATCAAAGTGCAAATGAAGCAATTCCTGTAAACCCTTGCACAGCCCTCCCAGGCTGATGCTTTCTGAAACTCCCCTCTAGTGCCTCAGGGCTGTAAGGGATTTGTTTTGTGTTAATTCCCTGGCAAGATGCCACTTGCCAAGCCAGCCCCTCTGATGTGCTAAAGGGACTGTGTTCTGCTTGGCTTGGGTCATTATTTGCTTTGAAAAATCCTTTTCTTCCCAGAGTCCCTGGTAAGCGCTTCAGCCTCAAAGTTAGCTCTCTACCTGAAGAGTGAAAGTTCTAAATTTAGAGAACGGAGGTGGGGAGGGGGGAGGCTTTATGTGGGAAGTGGGCCGTTGGACCTGATTTCCAGAGTAGCATCTCATGGGAGCAAGAGCTGGGAGAAGATGGCTCTGTTACCTGTCTAGCTGGCCAGAGTACAAATGAGGTCATCTTTCCTTTTCTTTTGTCTTCACCCAGACCCCTAGTATTCACATTCTGACTGCGGGAACTGAGCCCTCACCTTCAAATTCCCCTTCCCACCCTACATCGGCTATTTCTGGAAATCCCTAGTTGGGGTTCCATGTATAGCTACAAAAAAAAAAGAAAGAGAGAGAGAGAGAGAGAAAGGAAGGAAGGAAGGGAGGGAGGGAGGGAGGGAGGGAGGGAGGGAGAGAGAGAGAGAGAGAGAGAGAGAGAGAGAGAGAGAGAGAGAGAGAGAGAGAAAAAGAAAGAAAGAAAGAAAGAAAGAAAGAAAGAAAGAAAGAAAGAAAGAAAGAAAGAAAGAAAGAAAGAAAGAAAGAAAGAAGTCTGGAAACTCAGGGGTGTCTTGGTACAAACAGATACCCTAATCTCAGGGGGGAAACATCTCCAAGGGCAATAACAGTATCTTTGTTGTTATTGTTATTGCTGTTTGGATTGTTTGATTGCTGGTTTGTTTCAGACAGGACCTAACTTGTTTCAGGTTGGCTCTACATTCACTAGGTAGCCAAAGATGACCTTGAACTCCTGTTCCACTCCCCAGAACCTCTTGAGGATTGCAGGTGTGTAGCACCATGCCCTGCTGTATGATGTTCTGAGAAAGGAAGGCAGGGCTTTGTGCATGCTAGGCAAGCACTCTACCAACTTAGTCACATCCTTAGTCTGTACTTCTTGGTTTTTTGGTGTGGTTTTTTTTTTTGTTTTTTTTTTTTTTTTTTTTTTGAGACAAGGTCTTATGTAGACCAGGCTAGCCTCAAACTCCTGCTCCTCCTGCCTCTGCTTCCTGAGGGTGAAGATTGTAGGCTTGTGGCCACCAGGCTGCTCATCCTGATAACTATGGGTGACACATATAAGTTTGCCTAATAAGAAGTGAACTCTGGGCAGACTTCAGAGAAGGCAAGACACTGGCTGGCTCTTGAGGACTGGATGCTGGGACAAAGGGTGATGGTCTGAAGGAACGATGTAATGAGGCAAACATCTAGTGCCGTGCTCTTGGGTAACAGATGTGCAAACCAAGCTCCAATCTGACTACTTGCTCATTATGTTTAATGTCCAAAGCTTATTATAGCAGATAATAATAATAATATTATAGCCTTGAACTCATGGAGATTCGCCTGTCTCTGCTTCCCAAGTGCTAGGATTAAAGGTGCGCGCCACCACTGCCCAGCTGACCACACCACATGTCCTTTCAATGTCATGCCTGAGCATTGTGTGGCAAGCCCACACAAACATATTTCTCCTGGAGAATGTACTTCTGTTTAATTTATTAATCATTATTACTAGGGTCCAGATTTGTGAAGCTAAATGTATGTTACATATGCAAATGATTCCCATTCAATATAAAAGATAACTCCAAAGATTACAGCTGATTGCCCTCCAGGGTGGACACACACTTCTAACCTGGCTAACTTATTTCAGAATGCCTTTCCTAGCTCTGAGGCAGGCACACAAAAGGGGTAGCTTAGCAATTTGGGGTTCCACTTGACATGGACTGTGCACACCCCTCCTTGAATAAGCTGTCCTGACTATTTTAATATGTCATATTATTGGCTTTTTAAAAATTTTCTTAAAGTGCATAGCTTCTATATCATGGTACATCTCCCAAAAATAAAAAAACCTGGGAAGGGGAGGGCAGAGAGAAAGCTAGAAAGCTCAGTACTTAAGAGTTAAGTTCCAGGGCTGGAGAGATGGCTCAGAGGTTAAGAGCACTGGCTGTTCTTCCAGAGGTTCTGAGTTCAATTCCCAGCAACCACATGGTGGTTCACAACCATCTGTAATGAGATCTGATGCCCTCTTCTGGCCTGCAGCATACATGCAGGCAGAACACTCTATAATAAATAAACCTATTTAAAAAAAAAAAAAAAAAAAAAAGAGTTAGGTTCCAGCACACACTCTGGGCAGCTCAAAACCACCTGTAACTCCAGCTCTAGAGAATCCAGTGCCCTCTTCTGGACTCCCCAGGCAACTGCACACACACACACACACACACACACACACACACACACACACATAAATAAATAAACAAAGTGGGGCCAGGAGATAGCTCACTGTGTAGGGCTCTGGCCCCCAAGCCTGATGCCCTCCTGAGTTCAGTCTCTAGAACCCACATGACAGAAGAACTGACGGTCCATGCACACCATGGTATGCAAGTGTGTGTGTGTGTGTGTGTGTGTGTGTGTAAGTTATATATATAAATTAACAAGTAGAAGCTTGACTTTAGTACAACAGTATTGACTACTAACCTCGGTTAATTCAGGCTTCTCCGTCTCCACACCATGTCATTTATATTCCCCCTTTCTTCTTCAGCTTCCCTGACTCTTCTCGGCTTAGACAGCGGTGGGTATTTTGTACAGTACCCTTTAAGTTGCTCTGATGTTTTTCTCCGGATTAGAATAAAGTTACAGATTTGGGGAAGACAGCAACAGAGCTTTCCTCCCTCCCTCTCTCTCCCTTTCTAACCTTATCTTTAACAAAGGTAACTTAAGACCTGGGCCAAGCATTGCCTTGTGACACTCACGGGGGAGAAAGAGAGGATGCTGGAACTTGAGGAGGGGAGAAGTACATGTGCTGTTCCAAAGAGAAGTGAGCCTGGGACTGTGGCTTCAAAGGAGAAGCTAATAGAGTGGGAGATGGTGTCCTGAAAGTCAGTGAGACGCATACATGGTGTCCTGCAGAGTCAGTGAGACACAGACAGTGTCCTGCAGAGTCAGTGAGACACAGACAGTGTCCTGCAGAGTCAGTGAGACACAGACAGTGTCCTGAAAGTCAGTGAGACACAGACAGTGTCCTGCAGAGTCAGTGAGACACAGACAGTGTCCTGACAGTCAGTGAGACACAGACAGTGTCCTGACAGTCAGTGAGACACAGACAGTGTCCTGACAGTCAGTGAGACACAGACAGTGTCCTGAAAGTCAGTGAGACACAGACAGTGTCCTGAAAGTCAGTGAGACACAGACAGTGTCCTGAAAGTCAGTGAGACACAGTGTCCTGAAAGTCAGTGAGACACAGACAGTGTCCTGAAAGTCAGTGAGACACAGACAGTGTCCTGCAGAGTCAGTGAGACACAGACACAGTATCTGAAAGTCAGTGAGACACAGACAGTGTCCTGAAAGTCAGTCAGACACAGACAGTGTCCTGCAGAGTCAGACACAGACAGTGTCCTGCAGAGTCAGACACAGACAGTGTCCTGCAGAGTCAGTGAGACACAGACAGTGTCCTGCAGAGTCAGTGAGACACAGACACAGTATCTGAAAGTCAGTGAGACACAGACAGTGTCCTGAAAGTCAGTGAGACACAGACAGTGTCCTGAAAGTCAGTGAGACACAGACAGTGTCCTGCAGAGTCAGTGAGACACAGACAGTGTCCTGCAGAGTCAGTGAGACACAGACACAGTATCTGAAAGTCAGTGAGACACAGACAGTGTCCTGCAAAGTCTTAATGAGCTAAGAGTCCGCTGAGACTTCAACTCTTTCCTCACTAGCAGTTTTAGACGCTCTCTTGTGGGGCTGTTCCTCCTCGGTGGGTGAAGGCATGGCCATGCGTGATTATATTTGGATTTATCCCAAGACTGACAGGGAGCAGAGAGAGGATTGTAGCTGGAGGCTGGTGTTCCCAGCTGAAGGAAACAGCATATGGACTGGGTGTGGTAGCTGAGGCTCAGGAGGCTGAGGCAGGAGGATTCCTTAAGCCCAGAAGTTTGAGGTTCGCTGGGGCAATATAATGAGACTCTATCTCTAAAAAGGAAGAGAGACACGGGAAGTGGTAGAGAGGAAAGGAACAGACGGAGGGAAGGGAAGGAAGAATAAGAAAGGCAGGCAACAGGCCAGGCTCGGTTGATGCCCTTAATCCCAGCACTCACGAGCTGAAACAGAACTGCCTCAGATTCAAGGCCAACCCCAGGCTATGTAACAAACCCCTGTATCGAGAGAGAGAGAGAGAGAGAGAGAGAGAGAGAGAGAGAGAGAGAGAGAGACAGAGAGACAGAGAGACAGAGAGAGAGACAGAGAGAAAGGCCAGGCATGGTGGCACTTGACTTTAATCCCAGCATTCAGGAGGCAGAGGCAGGCAGAGCTCTGTGAGTTCAAGGCCAGCCTGGTCTACAAAGCAAGCTCCAGGACGGCCAGGGCTACACAGAGAAACCCTGTCAAACAAAACAGAACAAAAATAAACAAAAACAAAAAACAAGGGGCTGAAGAGATGGCTCAGAGGATAAGAGCACTGACTGTTCTTCCAGAGGTCCTGAGTTCAATTCCCAGCAACCAATGGTGGCTCACAACCATCTGTAATGAGATCTGGTGCCCTCTTCTGGCCTGCAGGGACACATGCAGACAGAACACTGTATACATAATAAATGAATAAATAAATAAATAAATAAATAAATAAATATTAAAAAGGAAGGAAGGAAGGAAAGGAAAGGAAAGGAAAGGAAAGGAAAGGAAAGGAAAGGAAAGGAAAGGAAAGGAAAGGAAAGGAAAGGAAAGGAAAGGAAAGGAAAGGAAAGGAAAGGAAAGGAAAGGAAAGGAAAGGAAAGGAAAGGAAAGGAAAGGAAAGGAAAGGAAAGGAAAGGGAAAGGAAAGGAAAGGAAAGGAAAGGGGGAGATGGGTTAAGGGGAGGAAGGAGGGAGAGAGGAAGCATTTGTTAAATTTGAGTGGTGGGATTACTTGGAGAACAGCATAAACAGAAATGCAAGAACTGGGGTTACAAATGACACGGGCTGGAGAAGGAAGGGCTTCCCACGGAACTTATGTGGACATTACATGCTGTCACAGGACTTAGATCTCACAAAAGACACAGAACCAGCAGCTGACATTTAATCTGAGCCTCTGTCCCAAACCCAACCGTATCCCAGGGTCTGGAAAGACTGAGTCACAGCCTCCTAGAAGCCAACCCGCCAGTGAGTACGTGGGACGCTGCACTGCTTTATCGGCACAATCAAAATTCCTTATCACTCGTTCAAAAGTGCAGCTGCCTAGACCCCCGCGGCGATGGCGGCCGCGGCGGCGGACCTACAGTCCCATCAGGCCGAGTCACAAGGACCCCACCAGGGCAACACACAAGACCCTGTTTCAAAATAAAAAGAGTTTTTAATCATGTACAGGGAGCATGGGGCTGTATGGTAGCACAGCGCTTGCCCTGTCAAGGAAGAAGAGAGAAGAAAACAGACGCGTGTGCGGAGGAACCGCACCTTGTATGGACGCATGTGCCGAGGAACCGCATCTTGCTGCCACTGTGTACGTACAGTGTAATGTATTCCTTCGTGCTAAGGCGAGGCTGTGTGGCCAGACTTCTTCCCTTAGATAAGTGGTTCTCAACCTATGGGTCATGACCCTTTGGCGGCTAAAAGACCCTTTCACCGGGTCGCCTCAGACCATCAGAAAACACGGGACATTTACATTATGATTAATAACAGTAGCAAAATTACAGATACGAAGTAGCAACAAAAATAATCTTATGGTGGGTCTCTCCACACCATGAGGAACTGTGTTAAAGGTTCACAGCATTAGGAAGGTGGAAAACCAGTGCCTTAGATCTTCTACCTCCCCCTCTATGGTGGCTTTGCTACTTCCTGTTACTAAACACTGATCCTGTCTCCACCCTTTTGCCCACCTAGTGCTCTATTTGCCCCCTATGAGTGAGTGAGTGAGTGTGAGTGTGTGTGTGTGTGTGTGTGTGTGTGTGTGTGTGTGTTGGGGATGTGAGCATACATGAAGAACAGAGGTTAACATTGGGATGTTGTCCTTAATCGTGACACACCCTTATTTGGGAGGGGGGTTGTTTTTGTTTTTGGGGGGAGAGTGGTATTGTTTGTTTGTTGGATTAATTGACTATTGTGGTTGTTTTAGACTTTGTCTCAGAATTAGCCCTGGCTGGCCTGGAACTTTCTATCTAGACCGGGTTGGCCTCAAACTCACAGATATCCCCCTGCCTCTGCCTCCCCAGTGCTGGGATTAAAGGCGTGGGCCATGACACTAGACATCCCCTTATATTTTGAGATGGCACTCTGTCATAGTTTGTTCTTCAGTCTCTATGACAAAACATTCTGACCAAAGCAGCTTGGAAAGGAAAGGAAGATTTGGTTTGCCCTTCCAGGTCGCCGTCCATCACTGAGGAAACAAGGCAGGAACCCAGGGAAGGAACTGAAGCAGAGACCACGGAGGAGGTTGCTTCCTGGCTCACTGAGCTCGCTTCCTCACACATCCAAGACCACCTGCTCAGGGATGGCACTGCCCTCAGTGAGCTACCCACCCCCTTCAATCAACAATCAAGAAAATACCCCACAGACGTGTCCACAGGCCAATCTGATGGAGGCAATCCCCCAACTGAGACTCCCTCACATCCCTCTGCAGCGGCAGCTGTTAAACTCAGCAAACACAAAACACTTATTTTCCTTTTTTTTGAGTCAGGGTCTCTGACATAGGCTGTCCTCGAACTCGGTAGTTAGGTGAGGATAACACTGAACAAGATCTTCCTGCCTCTGGAATACTGGAATTACAGGCAGGAGCCACCATGCCCAGTCATATGCAGCACTAGAGACTGAACCCAGAGCTTTGTGAATGCTAGGCAGGTCCTCTTACCAACTGAGCTACACCCCCATATCCAAGAACAAAACTCTATCTTCTTCTCCCCCAACACAATCTGCTCCTCCTTTTGTGAGGGCCCCATTCACTTATCGGAAGAACCAGGCATCGCATCCCCCAAACCAGAAAACTTCAGAGTCATGGGTAAAGAACTTCCTGGCTTCCCACGTCTAATCTGCTGTCACAACTTAATCCATCTTAAAATGCATTTTCTCTTCCTCTGCCTTTCACCTTTCATACTTCACATCTCCATCACCTCTCGTACTTCACATCTCCATCACCTCTCCCCTCTGCCTTTCCATCTTTCAACGACTGCTCTTCCTTCGCAGCACCTGCCATTTTCTGGAGTTATTTACTAGGGTAACTTCTCTGCTGAACAGCAAGTGCCTGAGGGTGCTAGCTGGTCCTTGCCCATGCGTGAAAAAACAGTTTATCACTCACCCCAAGAAGAGATAATTTTTCTGATCACTTTCTGCCACAAGAAAAGTCTGGTTTTAGAATTTAGTATATTTTGTCCCATATGGAATTCAGAGTATTTGACGTTGGGTAAGATGAAGCCTTCTTCCTTCCCTCTGCTTGGTCTGCTCCAGACAGTGAGTGTGGGTGCACCCTCCTGCTCCCCTGATGGCCTGTCTCCACCAGGCCCCACTTTCTGCGATTCCTGACCAGTCTAAGCATCTGATTAAAATGATTTAATTAATCTGATTAAATGATTTAAAATACTAAGTCTCTCTTGGTTACTTGGATGTGCTGACCAGGAATTTCCCTGACTGCTACTCATCCCATGGAGGAGATGGGTGTGGCTTCTGGTTCTTCTGGCCACTACCCTCTTGCTCCCCCTAGAGTGGGAGGGCCATCTCCATCACTCTTTCTATTGGGTCTCATCAAACCCACAGGGCCTGGGCAAGATCTCCCTATACATCAAGTCCCCTTTCACACTTGGTCTCAGGGAAGAAGCACCTTAGGTGCAGGTATGATTTCAATATGATATAGTCATATGTCACTCAACGACAGCATTCTAGAAAAATGCACCAGCAGACAACTTCGTCACTGTTTAAATATCAAAGCACACATACACAAGCCAGGATGACAACACTATCATTAGGTAATATAATCTTCTAAATTTTGTGTGTGTGTGTGTGTGTGTGTGTGTGTGTGTGTGTCCTTCTACCACACGGGTTCCTCGGATCAAACTCAGATCATCATGTTTATAAGGCAAGCTCCTTTACCAGCAAAGTCATCTTGCCATCCCTTATGTAAGATTATGTAAGGCTACATAATCTTAAGGGACCACCGTTAGAATATGTGGCCCAAGATTACCTGAAACATTGCGCAGCACATGAAACATAATGCATGCATCGTAAAGTTCATCTTTTAAAATGTACACACCCGGGGACTGGAGAGAGAGCTCACTGATTAAAAGCCTCTTCCTGAAGACCCAGGTTCAATTCCCAGCACCCACATGGCAGCTCACAGCCATCTGTAGCTCCAATCCTAGAGGATCTGACACCCTCTTCTGGCCTCGGCGCATACGTGGTACACAGGCATACATTCAGAAAAATACTCACACACATAAGATAAAAATAAATAAAATCTCCCCCCAAATTTTAAATGTATTGCCAGTGGGCTTTAGCACATTCATACACACTTGTACAAGCATCCCCTCTCTGGACATTTTTTTCATCCTCAAAAGAACCCCTGAATCTGTTAGTAACCAGTCACTCCCCACTCACTCTCCACCTCCCTGCCCCCCAGAAACCACTAATCTGCTTCCACTCTGTGATGGTTTATCCCGGAAATTTAATACAAATAGAGCGTGATGATATATAACAGGCTGAGTTTGCCTCTTTCTGTCTCCCGTCTCCCCTCAGAGACAGGACCTCCATCTAGCACTGAGCTGGTGAGGGAGTTCTGCACCTGGCTTCTTTCATTTCGTCTAATGTTTCCCAGGTTTCCTCACACTGTAGCATGAAGTAGTACTTCAGTCCTTTCCATGACTGTTTGGATACGTTGCATTTTATTTACCCATCATCTGATGGACAGAACTAATTGCCTCCATCTGTCGGCTCTTCTGTATAATGCTGTCAGGAACATTCACGTGTGGGTCTTTGTTTGGACATATGTTTTAAGTTTTGCTAGGTATATACCTAGGACTCATACGGTGGTGACTCTGTGTTAAGCTTTTTGAGGAATTGCCAATCTGTGTTCTCAAGTGCCTGCACCATTTACACATACATTTCTTTCAACAATATAGGAAGATTTTATTTTTCCCCATCCTGGCCACCTTTCACCATTGACTATCATTTGTATTTTTTAATTCCTTCAGGGTATGGACTGGCACCTACAGGGGACTATGGGGGTCCAGCCCCTCGATAGTCCCCTCCCAGGGTCTGGGAAGAATCTACAACCAGCTGATAATTAATCTTTAACGAGAAGAAATGAATCTATGTACATGAAACTCCTTAGTCCATAAACTTTGTTATTCTATGTCAGTTACAAGCTTATATTCTGCTCTCATATTTAGCTCATTTCTAGCCTGATTTCTCTCTACACTTGTCTGCGGTCCCCTCTAGGTTCTATCTTAATTCCTTCATCTAGTTCTGCCCCTTCTAGGTTCTCATCCATCTTGTTCCTTCCCATATCATCTCCTCTCCCATCCATCTCCTTCTCTCTCCTCATCTCGTTCTTCCTCATCTTGTTCTTCCCCATCTGGCTCTTCCTCATCTTCCATCTCGTTCCTCTAGTACTCTCTTGTAGCCCTACAACCTAGTTCTTCCCCATCTCAATTTGCTCCTCTCAAGTTCTTACCCGTCTAGTTCTTCCACTCTCTTTTCTCTTCTCCATCTCCCCTGTCCTGGAAGTCCTGGTATATAAAGCCAGGCTTCCAGGGTCAAATGGAGGGGTGATAAGAATCACATTGAAAGGCAATAACCGTTAATTATCATTTGCAACCCCAAAGGGAAGTGACCAATGGGGAAATGAATTAACTAAAGGCTAAATTCAGGTAATATCTAAGAAGAGGGATCTTATGTGCTCAACTATAATCTTAAACATAATTGGTAGAAAATGTTAAGAATCTATAAGTTGCTAGGTCAATGGGAGAAAATAAAACTGTCTTCTTTTTTCCTGTGGCTCCTATCTGTCCAAGCTATCTGCCATTTTTATGCAGGGTGGGGGAAAGTGTGCTCAGTTGCTAGGCAACCTGTGTACAGCTAGATGCCTCTGGTGATAGTTAAAGGGAGATCTGGAACCAGAGATAAGATTTGGGAAAGGAGGAAGTAGAGCTTAATTGGCACATCCACCAGGCCTTCTCAAATGGGTAGCCTGGATGCTTAAGTCTGTTCTTAGAAAGTACGGAGGTATCTCTGATAAGGTACTTTCCTCCATCTGGGGATGGACCTGGCCGGATGCGGCCAATGGTGATAATTACAGGGAGACTTGAACTGGGGTTCTGGCTGAGCATAGCTGTCAGCGCAGAAAGTTATCTAAATATTCCTAGAAGTGGTTAGGTAAGGAGTTAGCGGTCTATAAAGTTAGTAAGGCTGTAAGAAAGGAGGGTCCAAGCTGAATTGTGTAAAGCTATTACTTAACATCCACCTGACCTAGGTGGTGTCTCCTTGTGGAATTTACCTTAAATCAGGAGACTTGCATATGGACTGTTACTACTGCTAGTCCTTGAAAGTGGCCAAGGGAGATATCTGATTCCAGAGAAAGCCTTTCCTGAGGCTGTTCTCCAAATACCTGGAATGTGTATGTCCAGAGAGTGATCAGTCCACACTGTTAGCCTTTCTTCGGGAAAAGTCAACTGGGAAAACTATGAAGGCACACATGATTTTCATAACAGAATACAGTTGATATATAACAAGCCAAGTAACACCAAAAACTCCTGGGGATTTGGCTTCCTCTGGAGGAATTCCCTGATTCCTCCAGGTAGTGACTTTGCCATAACCAGCTGAGTTCTTATGATATTCCTGCGGCCCGCAGCAGGTACCCTATTATGGTTATATTTCCCTGATCAGGGATGATGTTGAATAATTTTTCGGGTACTTACTAGCTAGTCGTGGTGTTTCTCAGAGAAATTGTATTCAATTCTTTGCTTTAGCTTGCTTTTGAGACAAAGTCTTCTCATGTAACCCAGCTACCTGCTTCACCTACCCAAGTGCTGAGGATTTCAGGGATGTGCCACCAAGGTCAGGCAGCCAGTGGGAGTGTGCCAATAGCTGAGGCTAATGATTCCAACTCTGTGCTAATCACTGAGCCTAGTTTACACAGAGCCCGGTTAAACTCTGCTTTTCACCTGGTGGCTGTTAGACCCACCCCAGCCACTCTAGGGATCTCCTGGTAACTCAGAACCAGTGTTTCCTACTTCCTGAAAGGTATCTATCTCTCCCTTTGCCGCGCTCCAACACACAGCTGCCAGAGCGAATGGCCCCGTATTTCAGAAAGGCAAGAAGGTTTCAGAAGACACCAGTGTGCACCATTCTGTGTCCTTCCAATCTCAGCCCTGTGAACTGGAGAAGCTGGGACTACCATGGTGCCTCAAATCAGGCCTCTCTTCACCAAACCTGAAGCTTTGGCTGGCTTTCATTAGCCATACTGCGGTGGATTTGGCTGCTTCTCTTCTTTCTTTCTTTCTTTCTTTCTTTCTTTCTTTCTTTCTTTCTTTCTTTCTTTCTTTCTTTCTTTCTTTCTTTTCTTTCTTTCTTTTTTGTTTGTTTTGGGTTTTTTTGTTTTTCAAGACAGGGTTTCTCTGTGTAGCTTTGCGCCTTTCCTGGAACTTGCTTTGTAGACCAGGCTGGCCTCGAACTCACAGAGATCCACCTGCCTCTGCCTCCTGAGTGCTGGGATTAAAGGCGTGCGTCACCACCGCCCAACCGGCTGCTTATTTTCTATGGCCAGTATGGACAGGGATATGCTGGCAGAACTCCTGTCCATGTGACCACAATTTTGTGTGAATTACGTGAAGAAAATCCAACTTCTCACAGATACCTAAGTGAAAAGGGGGAAAAAATTAAAGTGTTTTTTGCTTTTGTGTGTGTGTGTGTGTGGAGAGAGAGAGAGAGAGAGAGAGAGAGAGAGAGAGAGAGAGAGAAAGCTGGATATTCTGTGGCACTACAATAAAACTAGGTAAGGACTTGTTTATTAAAGTTCTATTAATATGAAAACTCAAGCATTTTTTAAAAAGATTTTATTTTTAGATTTAATTATGCATTTCTATGTGCACCTCTGTGTGCATCCATGAGTGTAGTGCCTCCAAAGGCCAGAAGAGGGCATAAGATTCCCCTGGAGCTGGGCTTACAGGCAGTTGTGAGCTGCCCTACCTGGGTGCTGGGAACTGAATCTGGATTCTCTGAAAGAGCATTGCATGTTCTTAATCAATGTCCCAACTCCCTGGCTTGAAGTGAAGCATTTTAATGGACATTTTTGTTACATTAAAATCCACTGTATTTTATTCTTTATTCTGTTTGTTGGATTATTATTTAAGACCCTGTGTCCATTTCCTCCTCTCCTGCATCTCCTTCCTCCTCCTCCCTACCTAACCCTACTGATCCTGGCATTGGGCCTTTCACTTTCATACAATATTCTATCACCTTTCCCCACCCCTCCCTAAACCCTCTTTTTCCCCCATCACGAGCCTCTGTCTAATTTCTTCGCATCTACAGCTCCTCACTTCCACATGTATACTCCTTCTTGAGGCAGGGAATTTCAGATTACATTTCAAAAGTTTTTTTTTTTAATTTTTTCATACAATATATTTTGATTTTTCTCTCCCCCAACACCTCCCAGAACCTCACGCAGCTCCCTACCCACCCAACTTCCTATTTTTTTCTCTCAAAAAATTAAACAAACATCAAAAAGACAAAAACCACCAAAACACAGCAACAAAACAACTTCTAACATCATACTGCTACCCCCATAGATCAGTGCCACACTCAACCCGCATCAGAGAAGTGTCTTCTTGCAGGAGGTGGGAATTAACACAGAGACCTACCACTGGGCATGTCGGAGAGTGAGAGACTTTGGAGCACTCAGCCCTAAAGGGATGTCACTCTCAAATCCTTCCCCTCACGCTCAGAGATCTATGTGGAAGAAGAGGCAGAAAGAGTGTAAGAGCCAGAGGTGGTGGATGACCCCAAGGAAACAGTTTTGCAGACAGACACAATGGGACTGATGCTCATATGGACTCACAGAGACTGTGACAGCACACACTGTGACCTGCACAAGTTCAATCCAGACGACCTCCCAGCACAGAGAAGGGGAAATGGACAGAGCGGTCCACCCAAAGTCAAGAAGTCTATCCACAAGTCTTTATGGATTGAAGCATTCAGTGTTTTCTTCCTTTCTTTTCTTTCTTTGGAATAAAGGATAAGACAGGGTCTCCTATTGCCTACCTTAGCCTCACCCTCTACATGATCAAGTCTAGTCTTGAACTCCCTGATGCTCCTGCCTCCTGAGTACTAGGATCACACATGTGTGTCATCAAGCTCAGCCTGGATATTCAAACTTTTTGATTGATCTAATTGACAGCCTTGATTTTGCTGTCCAGTGTAAAAGAATCCAGTTCCTCCCAACAGTTTTCATGCCTTGGGTCAGCTGAACCCACGCCATCTCTGGGTCAACACACCAAACTCTAACACATAACATGTGACATCAAACTACCATGCCTTTGAGCCATTGCCCATGCCATTTCCTCTAGATGAATCATCTTTCCGATCAGATAAGCCCCTAGAATATATGAGTCCATGAGCACCAAAGCATCCTATGCCCTCTTCTTAACCATCAACTCTGGTGGCCTGGACCAAATGTCACCTCCTCCAAAAACTTTTCCCTGACATCACCACAGGGAAAATTAATAGTTTTCTCACTCTCTGTTCCAACAGTTATTTATAAATGGAACAAACCCTTGGTCTTCATAAATGCAAGACTCCTCATCTAGCCAACTTAAAATTACTCTACAAACAAGTCTGCAAAGTGTCATCATTTGTCATTTGACCGAAACAAATGTGAGAACTGTTCTTTGAAGAGCCAGGAAAAAAGAACGAGTCATTCCCATTGGAAACCTCTCATTGCTCCAGCCACGCAGGCTCAGATCTATCACCTTCTGACTAGGTTGGGGATACTTTCAGCTCTAGTATTTATTTGGGGGACTGGACATGGCGTTCAGTGATAGATTGCTTGCCTAGTATGTGTGAGGCCCTGGGTTGAATCCCCGGAACAGGGGGGCCAGGGGTTCTCATGTGACAACATTGATTTTATATAACAAAAAAACCCTATAGCCTGCATGAGGTCCCAATTCAATCTCCAGCAAAAAGTAGAAACAAAGAATCTGAAGATGTTGGCCCATCAGGTTTGCAGAGCTCCTTAACAATGTCCGGGAACTGAGTCAGTGCCGTGAGCAGACTATGTCAGAAACAGACGAACATATTGGTGTCTTTCCATAATGTCACAATCAACTGAATAACAATACACTCACAGGCTAAATTGGTTTCTTGGCAGCAATTTGCCAAGTAATCCCAACTTTCTTGATAGCTGGCCAAGGCACGCACATGTTCTTTTAATCCAACTTTAACTGTTAATATTAACTTTCAGATCACTCATTACATATCAAGCAATATAGTTCATCTAGCATAGTGATTCTCAACCTGTGGATCGCAACCCCTTTGGGGTTGAACCCTTTCACAGGAGTCACATATCAGATACCCTGCATATCAGATATTTACATTCCCAACAGTAGCAAAATTACAGTTATGAAGTAGCAATAAAAATAATTTTATGGTTGGGGGGTCACCATAACATGAGGAACTGTATTAAAGGGCCGCAGCATTAGGAAGGTCGAGAACCACTGCTCCAGAGCCTGAGAGGCAAGAGTCAGGGAGGGGTAAAGATTCTTGGCTGGGGGTCAGATGACTAACCTAACTGGAGGTCTGCTGTAGGGTCAGAACTAAGAGGACCTTAAAAAGAGAGCTGCTAGAGCAACCTGCCAGACGGTGGAGGCTGCAGAGACCAGGGGCAAGATGGGGTTCAGATGAGCAAACAGATGGATGGCAGAACCAGATGTTCACATGGGCAGACAGACGGACAGCAATGTGAGTAGGCAGGATCGGCAATGGTGACTGAATTAAGCTAAGCCTCTGAGACAGTTGGGAGTTCTCGATCTGTTCCTTGAAGTGCACACCGGCTAGGCAGATGAAACGTCTTGGCAGGGTTATCAGGCTGTGGAAGTGTTAAATGTTGGCTTCTTTACTGCGTCCAGGTGAGGGAGGTTGACCCTTTCCACAGTCTGGCGTGTCCAGTAAGTTATTGGGCCTGGTTCCCTGGATATGATTTCAACATACCCATGTACTCCTTTAGTCCCAGTTTACCTTGAGAAACTTGCAGGGCGGCATCACTTCTGCTTTCCCCATCCTGCCAAGCAGGTAGTGTTGTTTATATGCCAACCACGGGCAGAGTCGGCTTCTGCATTTGCACCCAAAAGGAGTCAGGTGCTGCTGGAAAATGCAATCTCTCCTGGCAAAACACAGCCTGAAAAACCGTTTTACACAACAAGGCAGAGACTGACCCCCACGGGGTCAGGAGTTTTGTAGGTCTCTAGGCAAGTCCACATGGGTACATAATGCGCCAGAAGGCCAGCTCTAAACAGCGCCTCCTCACCTAACCTCCATCCCAGGTGGGATAAAAGGAAAGGCCTCCGCATCCAGCACTTTACCAAGATGGAAAAAGTCTCCCTGGAACTGTCCAGTGACTCGTTCTTTTTGTCATCCAGAACTTGGGTGCGGTCTTTCACTAACCCACACAGTTATTCTTCTGAGTCTGAGGGGAAGGGGTTCCCAAACCTCTCTGAGGATACCAAAGCCCCAGAGTTTCGTCCTATCACCTACACACATCCTGTTGTCTACTGCCAATTATCTCCAGATAACTTAAAATACCTAATACAATGCAAATAGTTATTATATTATTAAGGGGATAATAGCAAGAAAAAAAAAAGCTGTCTATGTTTAGTACAGGTGCAACTTTTACAGTTCAACTTGTTTGAAGTCAAGGTTGGTTAAATCCATGGATGACAGTCAGGCCGAGCATAGGATTAACTAAGCAACCTAGGACACCACTTGGCCCAGGCAGTAAACATACTCCCTAACTGAAAGTGAACCTAGCAAGCCATTGGCAACTTGAACCAAACCTATATGTCTGCTTTAAACAGTAAAAGTAAGTCATTTCCCTTAGCTCTTGATGCTATCCCACATCCATTCAAACATGGATATATCAGGGATTGGAAAACAGCGGGGCATTCAGCTAGGACTGGTTTTCCATGCACATGCAGTTACTACACCCTCTGGATGAACTTTTACAGAGAAAAGTTATTTACCATCTTATGCCTGGACATCACTGGACATACATATGATTAAAATCAGTTGTCTCATCGGAAAGGGCCTGTGCAAGGAGCAAAGGCCTACTTAATCCAAGCTTGTCAGCCAGAGCAAAAAAACCATCAGGGACACGCCCTTCAGGAACAAAACTCTACTTCCTCCTGGGCCTTAGAAAGGAAGGTCCCAGAAGACAACCTGGGGCTCTTGAGTATTTTATTTCTTGTTGGGGGGAGAGGTATCAAGTCTCTCCTTCTACCATGTGAGTTCTGGGGATTCAACTCAGGTCATCAGACTTGGCCACAAATGCCTTTGCTTACTGAAGCCAAGATGGCTGACACTTCAATTAAACAAACAAACAAAAAAGTGTGGGTGAGTGTGTGTGTGGTGCACATGTGTGGAGGTCAATGAGCATCATTGGAGAGTCTGTTTTCAGCTTCCTACAGTGGGATCCAGGGTTCAAACTTATGTTGTCAGGCCTATTCAGCAAGTGTTTTTACCCACTGAGGTGCGTCCCCAGCTGCTTTGAGGACGCTCATCTCAAGGAGCCCTCTGCTCTCTTGGGCAGCGAACCTGTCTGTACTAAGGCTTTACTTTTCCCTGCTGCTCTGCAATCTGCATGAGCTTGTACAATCCTTTGATTCTGATGTCAAGAATCTGTAAACACTTGGTCCAGACAGCAAACCGCGCCCACCACCACCACCACCACCACCACCACCACCACCACCACCAAGTAACAAGCCCATAAGCTAGGGAAGACTGACTGTACCAGGTATCAGCAGGATGTCTATGCTTCAAGGAACATCCCCGGGCCAGCAGCTTCCACATCACTCTGAACCCTACTAGAAATGCAAATTCGTACTCCTTACCTAGAGTGACTAAATTAAAAACTCTGGGGAATGGGGTGGGAGGGGGGAGAACAAGGGAATCCGTAGCTGATATGTAAAATTAAATTAAATTATAAAATTTTTTTTAAAAGTAAGAATTAAAATTAAAAAACAAAACAAACAAAAAAAAAACCTCTGGGGATGGAATCCAGAATTGTGGGTTTTAACAAGCGTAGAATTTTATATCACTGGCTTAAAATCATGGCTCATCCTGATCCTACCTAGGCATCCGGCCTCCTTGAATGAAGGACATTCTAGAAGCTAAGGAAGAGGGGGGTGCCGTTGGTAGAGAGCATTCTTCTATGACTGTACTTCCATGTACGTACATACTTGCATTATTTACCCTTTGGTTTTCTTGCCCACTCCTAACCCAGCAAGATGCTTCTTGAGGGCATGAATTTTTGCCTTTCATTCCAGTTTCCATCCCTCGCACAATAGGAGCAATCAATCAATCCTTGCTGGCCAGAGGATAAATATTAAAGTGGCCTCTCCGTTCTAATTGTCCATTCCCTTAACAACTGCTTCCTGCTGCTTTCCATTCAAAGAACATTTTCACATGGGCTCCTCTGAGGGAGCCAAGAGCTGTCTCTTCCAGGGAGTCTGAGAACAATTATCCCTTTGCGTACAGGGACAAGAGGAGGCCTGGCTTCCTGAATGCCGGTTGGGCCTTTACGTGCGTTCCTTTTTGTTCTGGGTTGTCCTCGGAGAACACAGCGATACAATAGCCCAGAACTGAACATGGTGATTATTAAGCTGAGTTCCTGCTGCCAGCTCCTGGCTGGGTCTCGGTCTCTCTCTCTCTCTCTCTCTCTCTCTCTCTCTCTCTCTCTCTCTCTCTCTCTCTCTCTCTCTCTCTCTCTCTCTCTCTCTCTCTCAGAGGCAGCTGTAATGTGGGAGTCAAACAGAATCTGGAAATAAGTCTACGGGCTGCCTGCTGAACAATGGCAGCTAGCGGTATTTGCTCTGCCCCGTCCAGGGACCTGGGTAAACCTCTTGGGCTTCCTAAAGCCACCCTCATTAGGAAGGGCACACTGGATAGCAGGCAGCAGAAGTGTCATTGTGGAGTGGCTAAAAGCAAAGGCATGGGAGCAGGTTCTAGCAACTAGGACTAACGTACGGTACACGGGGTACTGCTGGACCCAGATGGACTAACATACGGGGTACTGCTGGACCCAGATGGACTAACATCCGGTACCCGGGGTACTGCTGGACCCAGATGGACTAACATACGGGGTACTGCTGGACCCAGATGGACTAACATACGGGGTACTGCTGGACCCAGATGATCCATGTCCTCAGGAACCGTCCCGTCCTCACTCAGTGGGCTCTCTTCTTTGGCTTCACTCTCAGGCAAGATTTCACGAAACAAGCCAGAGGCAACGCCACACTAATATCACAGGATGCCTGGTACCCACAACGGGAAGTAAACCTTTCATCACAGTGTGAGGAAAGTCCTCCAGCTGATGGAAGCCACGGGAACCTTCCAGTGTAAACAATTGCTTCAGGGGACATGAGCACTCAAGGTGGAGGAGAGGCATTTAGTTCTTACCAGAATCACACGGACAGAGAATAAACAAACTTGCCCCTCCTCCCAAACTGTTACGGGGTGGGGGTGGGGGGCAGAGAGCTGCCTAGAAGGCAAACTCCTCAGCCTGTGTGCTATGTTTTGCACCCCTGGGTAACACTTCATTTTGTCTCTTAAAGACACCCACATACTGCAGAACTGGGTGTCATTTTCCAAAACAAGGAGGAAAACTAATGTGCCTTTGAAGGAAGAAAGTGGCTGGATGTGGGTTCCAGTTCTAGAGGCTTGGGGGTGGTGGTGGTGGTGACACAAATTGTCTGTGGGGTGTGTGTGTGTGTGTGTGTGTGTGTGTGTGTGTGTGTGTGTGTGTGATTTAGTCTCTACCAGCATCTTCGTCAACAATCAGCTCCACAGCACTGCCGCTGTCCTGGTCCACCCTACCCCCACCCCACTCCCACCTCCCACCATTTTTTGGCCTATTTCGCTGTCTTTTGTAATCTTCAGCTAACATCTGCGATATTTTATTTGTTGCAGGAAAGATTTCTTTCTTTTCTTTTTTTCTTTCCTTTCTCTCTCTCTCTTTTACCCTTCTTCCTCCCAGAATTGAATTCCAAATGGACCCAAACAACATGATGGGGCAGACAGGAACAGGCTTCTTCGTATAATATCCTCGTGACCTTTTAAGCTGAGATATGTCAGGGATTTGGATCCCTCTCTCTGCCATTCCCCCAGGGCGAGCCTTCTCTTCCCAGCACTTTCCTGGCTCAAAGCCCTGGGTCCATCCAGGAAAATCCTGGATGAAGCTGCAAGTCTGACAGTTCAGACTGAGGGAGGGGATGAGAGTTGAGGGAAGGAAAGCCTGCTGCAGCAAGGTCGAGATGTAAATGCCAGGAGGGAAGAACACCGAGGCCAGCTTTCCCTGTTGTCTTTAGGGAACTCCTCCCCCATCTTCGTGAATAACAAAGCACACAGACTGTAGAAGGAGAGAGAGTCTCTACATCCAACTCAAGGCTTTGGTCCCTTCCCCTACTTAGTGCAAGTTTGAGAACGATTAGAGGGCACTTAGGAAAGGAAGAGAGGCCAGGGATAAGGTTCAGGGGTCCAGCCCTTGCCTACCATGCAGGACCAAGTGGGTACAACTCCTACCACCACAAATGTTGGGGGGCAGGGGGTGTAAAGAGAGAGCAAATAAAGGAGTAGAAGCAATCTGTCTTTAACCATTCAAAACTGGAGCAAGGGAGGGGAGCCTGGAAGGAAGACCTTAAGACAGAGAGGAGGCCCAAGTCTCCAGCTCCCCCAAGGACCCTCCTAAGGAAGGTATTCCAGACTCTGTGTCTGCACTTCATCAGAAAGCCATTTGCAGGCTGGATCAGACAGCTACTTCCTTTCCAACAACAGGGGTAAACCAGAGTGATTACAGAGGCATTTCTTTTTAAAGGCATTACGCTGGTGGATTGTAAATCTGCATAGAAGAACCTTTTGCTGATTTCAAGATCTCTATTGTGTTTATTTCTCAAGCAAATATAGGCTGTCCCATCTGTTGAATTTGTAACTCTCTCCTACATGGAACTTATTATGCATCCTTTCCAAGGAACTTTCTGTCCTGTTCTCTCTCTCTCTCTCTCTCTCTCTCTCTCTCTCTCTCTCTCTCTCTCTCTCTCTGTGTGTGTGTGTGTGTGTGTGTGTGTGTGTTTAGGTTTGTTTTTGGAGACAAGATATCCTTATGTAACCCAGGAAGATCTTCTTGCTTCAGCCTCCCAAGTGCAAAGGTTGAAAGCTGACATCTCTAGCACTGTTTCTTTTCTATGTTTCTTTATTACATTTTTTTTTTATTTGCCAGGGGGAGGGAGCTATGTGCACTTCACTGAGCACATGTAAAAGTCAATCAACAACTTCTAAGAGTTAGCTGACTCCATCCACCATGTGGTACCTGGGGGTCAGACTCAGGCCATCCATCAAGCTTAGTGGCAAGGACCTTTTGTTGGTTAAGCAGCAGCGCTTATGGCTGGCCGGCGCCTTGGCAGCCATGCCGACGGATGTTGTGGTGGTGGAAGAATCATGATCCATGGTTACCTTTCTAGAGCTTTATTGGGAGAGAGAGAGAGAGACAGAGACAGAGACAAAGAAACAGAGAGAGACAACACAGAGGAGAGAGAATACAGAAGGAGAGGCAATATGGAAAGAGGGCCCAGAGAGAGCATGCCCACTTTTTAGGCTTGGACGCTGTCGCAAGCTGGTGATGTAATTAAGGACATAATTCTTACACCTTTAGCTGTTGAACTATTGACCCAGTTAGGGTTTCCATTGCTGTGATAAAACCCCATGACCCGGGGCTGGAGAGATGGCTCAGAGGTTAAGAGCACTGACTGCTCTTCCAGAGGTCCTGAGTTCAATTCCCAGCAACCACATGGTGGCTCACAACTATCTGTAGTGAGATCTGGTGCCCTCTTCTGGCCTGCAGACATACATGCAAGCAGAACACTGTATACATAATAAATAAATAAATCTTAAAAAAAAAAAAAAAAAAAAAAAAAAACATGACCCAAAGCAACTAGGAGAGGAAAGAATGCAGTTCTCAAGTCACACTCCATCATTGAGGGAAGCCATGTAGGAACACAGGCAAGAACTAAAGCAGAAGCCATGGAAGGGTGCTGCTTACTGGCTTGCTCCTCACGGCTTGCACAGCCTGCTTTCTTATAGAACCCAGGGCCACCAGCCCATGATTGACACCATGTGCAATGAGCTGGGCCCTCCCACATCAATCATGAATCAAGAAAATGCCCTACCTACTTGCCTATAGACCAATTTTTTGGAGCCATTTTCTTAATTAAGATTTCCTCTTCCTGGGGTGGGAGGAAAGATTGTAGAAGTCAGAGGGGATGGAGGACTCCAGGAGAATGTGGCCCACCAAATCACTTAAGCAGGGTTCACATGGGCTCACAGAGATTGAAGTGGCTAGCTGAGGGCCTGCATGGATCTGCACAAGGTCCTCAGCTCATATGTTATGACTGTTAGCTTGGTGTTCTTGTGGGACTCCTAACAGTGGGAGCAGGTGTGTCTCTGACTCTTTTGCCTGCTCCTGGGACTCTTTTCCTCCTATTGGGTTGCCTTGTCCAGCCTCAAAATGAGGGCTTTTGCCTTGTCTTACTGTACCTTGTTTTGTCCAGTTTGTCCTCTTGGAGGCCTGTTCTTTTCTGAAGAGGAAATGGACAGGAAGTGGCTCTGGGGGAGAAGGAAAGTTGCGGGGAGGAGGGGAGGGAGGGGAAACTGTGGCCAGGATGTATTGTATGAGAGAAGAATCAAGAAAGATTGTTAAGAGCCAGAGAACCAGGGTGTTTGCTGTAAGATTGTGTCTCCCAGCAATGTCAGAAGCTACGCTCATCAAGTCTTGCTAACATCACTGCCTAAAGAGCTGAACACGGGTGGCACTAATAGACACACTAAAGCGAGAAGGAAACCCGAGATCAACCCGCACAAAGAACTGCAGGCAACCAAGAGATGCTGAGAGCAGGGGAAATAGACTTCCTCAGGGAAGAGCTCACCAATCAGCTATCCAACTCCAAGTGGTCAGCCCTAAAAACATACATACAAGAAACAGTACTCAGGTTGGGGATTTAGCTCAGTGGTAGAGCACTTGCCTAGCAAGCGCAAGGCCCTGGGTTCAGTCCTCAGCTCTGGAAAAAAAAAAGAAACATTATTCAAACTGAACAGGCTATATCTAGAAATATATGTGTGTACATATATGACATGTATATATAATATATACATATGCATATATATATACATATATATGTATATATAATAACAATTATTGGAAAAAGGGCCATGAATTTGAAGAGAACAGGGAAGTACCCCTTTCAAATATGGGGTTGGTTAGAGGGAGGGAAAGGAAGGGGAAATAATATAATTATGTTATAATCTCAAAAGCTAAAATAATAATAATAATAATTTTAAAAGAAAGCTTCCCTCTACCCAAGTATGTCTAGGTTTGTGTCAAGTTCACAAAAGCCAATCAGCACAGCCATCTCGCCAGCCTCTCTGGGTTTTCTTCTGAGACATTTATTTTCTTTCTACAAACCTCAAAGTCTCGATTAATTTTCTTCCACCTTCTTTCACTGCCACCACCTTCTCGGTCTTCGGTGTCACAGTTGTTAGTGGTAAACTGGAACCCTCCCTTAAGTCAGCTTTCTAGTATTAGAACAAACGCCGGAGGAAAATTGGCTTATGGAGGGAAAAGGTTTGTTCTGGCTTACGATCTTGGAAACATCCGTCTATGGTGAGTTGGTCCTATCGCTTTCTGGTCTGTAGTCAAGCATCATATCACAGCAGGACAACTTGGCTCAGTTCACCCCAGAGTCACCTGACAGCCAGGATGAGGAGCAAAAGAAAGAGGCAGAGTCCTGACACCAAAATCCCACGTGAGGGACTGCCGCTGAAGACCCAAACATCTGCCAACAGGCCCTACCTCTCCAAGTTCCTGCCACCTTCCAATGCTGCCAAGCTGGTGACCACTGGGGACATTTGAGGCCTAGATAACAGCACTAAGTACCAGGAATTTGTTAGAACCCCTTTGTGACATGAGGCACTCCTGAGGGAACCAGGAAACCAGCCTTGGACTAGGAGGAAAGCGGGGTAGCATCTTCTAACGATTGCCTGGCTAGCGACACTGCACACCACATAAACATGGCTCACAGGGTTTGCAAGTCGATTGTAGACAGCTTAGATTTATTTATTACAGCTTCCAGCAGATGGTGTCTTGTTCTAATATATTAGTATGCCGATGATGGTGTTTTTAACAGATGGAATTTAAGTGCTTTGGGCAGAATTAGGCATAATTTTCTACGTTTCTTTTTCCAGGGATGCAGATCAAATTCAGGTACTTGTATGCCACACAAGCACTCTTATCTCTGAGCTATACTGAGGCTCAAGTACCCCCTTTTGATTAATACAATCATGTCACACAAGTTAGCAGCAGCCATGCCAACATGTCTGAAGCAGCAGAGACTCTACTGCAGCTGTTCCAGAAGAAAACAAAATCCTTCACCTTGGAAGATGTTCCCTCACCAAAGCAGGACTTTGCTGGGGTCAATTTAAAGTTGAAACACCCTCAGCCGGACGGTGGTAGCGCACACCTTTAATCCCAGCACTTGGGAGGCAGAGTCAGGCAGATCTCTGTGAGTTTGAGGCCAGCTCAGGTCTACAGAGTGAGATCCAGGACAGGCACCAAGGCTACACAGAGAAACCTTGTTTCAAAAAAGCAAAAAAAAAAAAAGTTGAAACACCCTCATAATCATGACACCACCATGAAATACACCTCTGGATGCCAGAAAAGAGGTCTCTTGCTTACTTTTCTGAGGTTGTGATAAACTACTCTGACAGAAGCAACTTTGTTGTGGGAATTCATTCCATTCAACCAATGGCTTTGGGGGTATCTGACTAAATGGGCGTGGCCTTGTCTGTGACTGCTTAAGAGGAGAGCTCTCTCTTCTCTCTTCTCTCCTCTCCTCTCCTCTCCTCTCTCCTCTCTCCTCTCCTCTCCTCTCTCCTCTCTCCTCTCCTCTCCTCTCTCCTCTCTCCTCTCTCCTCTCCCCTCTCCCCTCTCCCCTCTCCCCTCTCCCCTCTCCCCTCTCCCCTCTCCCCTCTCCCCTCTCCCCTCTCCCCTCTCCCCTCTCCCCTCTCCCCTCTCCCCTCTCCCCTCTCCCCTCTCCCCTCTCCCCTCTCCCCTCTCCCCTCTCCCCTCTCCCCTCTCCCCTCTCCCCTCTCCCCTCTCCCCTCTCCCCTCTCCCCTCTCCCCTCTCCCCTCTCCCCTCTCCCCTCTCCCCTCTTCTCTCTCTCTCTCTCTCTCTCTCTCTCTCTCTCTCTCTCTCTCTCTCTCTCTCTCTCTCTCTCGTAGCAAGCACCGGTCAGGCCATGTGGATAGGCTTGCATGCAGTGGGTTCCCATCACCCCTGGATGGAACCCAGGACAACGACAGCTGGATAAGCAGCCGTGTTTATTTCGTTCTGTATCCGTGAGTGTATTATCCCCATTCTATACCTTAATACATTCCTTATATCAATTCTTAATAAATTCCTGAGATCCTTTTAGCAGACTCTTGTGGGATCGCATAGCACAACTTAGGAAAGTAGGGCTTCCTTAGGCACCAAGTTCAAGGTTACAGAGCACCATCGTGGGGAAGTCACAGCACCGGGCACTTGAAACAACTGGTCACATTGTATCTACTGCCGAGAAGCAGAGAGCAGTGCACCGGGATACTCGGCTCATCTCCTTTTCCCGCAGCGCAATTCCCAAGCCGGGGGATGGTTCCTCCCACAGCGGGCAGGTCTTGGGACCTCTGTTAACCTAACAAGATAATTCCCACAGGCATGCCCAGGAGCCACTTCCCGGGTGAGTCTGGAGCTCAGCAAACTTGTCAGTTGAGACTAATCATCCCAGGAGGCAGGAAACACACAGGTGTGGACAGTATGACCCCGCGGCTCCCGGAGTTGACAAAAAGAAGGTGGTGGGCCGAACCCTGACATTCACCTCTCTCTTTGCTTCCTGACTGTGGGCACAGTGTGACCAGAGGCTGTATACTCCCTACTGCCTCCCCCTCAAACTGGGATCCAAAATAACAAATGGTTTCTTCTTTCCCTTGACTTTGCCACGGTAACAAGTAACAAATACAAGTTAGTGGCTGAACAGGCACCCTTCTCAGGGAGTCGAGTGCGGCCCATTTAGAGAAACGGGTCACTTCAGGTATGCTCCCCCACCCCAGCCCCCTCTGTCCTTCCTTCCAGACCGCCACAAGGGAACAGTTGTCCTGTGCCACGCCCTTCCACCACCACGGTTCTGCCTTGTCCCAAGCCTCCAAGCAATGGAACCAGCCAACCCCACACTGAAACCTCTGGAATCACAAGTCTGCCCTTCTGTAAGTTGTGATCCACTGGTGTTTTGTCACTGTGATGGAAAGCTGACGAACTTGACTGCCACTGTGAAATATTAGCAGGTGGGACTGTGGCAAGGTGACTGGTCACTTGTCTTCTGTCTTCACGAATGGGCCAGCCCGTTCATAAAATTTGCTGGATTCATGAGTTATTTCAAGGGTGGCTCTGGATAGCAGCCAGGCGGTGGTGGCGCATGCCTTTAATCCCAGCAGTAGGGAGGCAGAGGCAGGCGGGTCTCTGTGAGTTCCAGGCCAGCCTAGTCTTCAGAGTGAGTTCTAGGACAGCCAGGGTTACACAGAGAAACCCTGTCTCGAAAACAACAAAATAAACAAATCAAGCGTGGCTCTGATATAAAAGGGAGCTCTCTGGCTTGCTGGCTCTGTCTTGTTATAAGACCAGATTTGGAAGACTAGTCCCACTAGCCACCCCATCTTGAACTTCCCAGCCTTCAGAACAACCAGCCACACAAACCTCTATTCTTTATAAGTTTGCCTGTGGTATTTAGTTATAGCAACATAAAAACACAATATGACTACGATCTTATGCAAAATGCTAACCACAAAGGAATCCAGCCAGCTGCTGCTGCCTGGCCCCTGTGTGCAGGAATTCATGGAATGATGCTTTGAGAGCCTATCCACAGGGGTGACCCGGAGATCTGCAGTGGAGCACATCACGCCTCTGCTTCTCGGCCCCTGAAGAAAACAGCCTTTGATCTTTAAAAGGCTCTGTAGTCCCTGTGGTGAAAATCTGGGGCAGCATGTAGGAGACATTTTGAAATCAGCAAAAGGGTGTGTGTGTATGTGTGTGTGCTGTATATGTATGTGTGTGTGTGTGCTGTGTGTGTGCATGTGTGAGTGTGTGAGTATATGCGTGCTGCACATGTGTGTGTTGTGTTGTGTTGTTGTATGACAGGGTCTCATGCAGCTCACGCTGACCTAAAATTCACAGTAGCAGCCACAGATGACTTAGAGTTCCTGACCCTCCCACCTCTGCCTCCCAAGTTCTGAGACTCTAGGCAGGCACCACCACCAGGCCAAAAAAGATTCCTTTTTATGATTCATTATGCCTTGCAATTTGCTAGTCGAATGTTATATTGATAAGGCCACTAAAGATCTCAAAATGTTCTCCCTGTATTACTTCAGTTCCCACTGACATGCAAATGGAGCTTTGCTAAGAAGTCAGCGAGGGAAAACAGACAGTCCTGCAGAGTCATGTCAAGTGGTCAAGCTGTCCCTAAACACCCACTGGTCCTGCAGCTGTGAGGTCACCTGACCAGCAAGTTCCAGTCACAGCCCGGCAGGCAGCGGAACCTCATGTTCTCATCAGCCTCCTTAACCCCAAGAGTGTGAGAAGAGCTGTCCAGGTGAAGAGCACTTTGGAATAGTGTGAAACCCCCAGCTCGTGAAGAAACCACAAGCAAGCCTGTGTCTCTGTCTCCTTTGCCCCGAGAAAATCATTACCTACATTATAGTGGTCAGACAAAGAGCTGTCCTCTGATCCATGGGGGTCAGTACTTCCAACTTCCAAAGCTGTTTGCTAAGCATTGCTGAGAAGAGAGTCTATGGGGAAATGTGTAAAACTACTGAAGAATGGCCTCTGGACATCTGTAAGTATGATCCAGGCGGATGGAAAAGTGAGGTGGAAAACTAAGAGATTGGGGGGGGGCTGTTTGTTTGTGTTATTTTGTTATTTGGGGGAGGGGCACGTCTCAACACTGCTCCAAGCCTGCGTGGAGAAAAGAGTCACACAGAACCTTTCTATCCCCTCACAATCACTATAGGGACAGGGCAAGAGACTAGAGACAGGAGTGCTAAGACCCAGTTTCTCTTGTTCAGATTCATAAGCTAGTCCTATTGACTGGATATTTTCACACTCTCTTGAATGAACCCTTTCCAATCTACTCCCTCTGGTCCATTATTTCCCACTGGGACTGCATGACAGACCATGGACAGAATCACTGTAGGCCTGCTACCATCTGTTTTCTCAAGCACTGGACTAGTGGGGTACCAGGATGCAGCAGATAAAACAACTAGAGCTAGGAACACATCGAAGCTGGAAGTTCATTACAACCAAGAGATAGATTAAAAACCTGTCTTACACTCTAGTCATGTTGCACGACTTCAACTCCCCAGTTCATCCAGGGACAGGTCAAAAAACTGGAGGATGGGCTCCGAGGCACTTTGAAAGAACACCAGCCCTCTTACATGTTCAGTGTCAGGAATCAGAGAGGAAAGAAATTAAATCCATAAGAGAAAGAAGCACGCAGAACAATACATTCTTGTAGGAAACCCAGAGCTAAGGCTGAGGAATCTTCTGAGCCATCTGCAAACACCCCCAGAGCAGGGCCAGCTGTGGAGAGCATGAGCTGCATGTTTGCACAGGACACATGCATAGAACGACCTCATACCTCCTTCATGCATTGCTGTTGATGTCTTGAAAGTCTTGTTTCTGCATGGAGACCCAACTGTCTTCATTTGGGGCCAAGTTGTATAAATCATGTAGCTTAGTCCTGGTAAAAACACTACTGTGTGGAACTCAGAAGACAGGACTTCCAAATACTTAGTTCCTGTTTCACTTCAAGGTAAACTAACTCCTTTCTTTAAAAACAAACCAAAAAATAATAATTATTTATTTTTACTTTCATGGTATGAGTATCATGCTTGCATGTATGTCTGTGCACCCCGTGTGTGCCTTGTGCCCGCTGAGTTCCAAAGATCTGTGGACAGCTGTAAACCACCACGTGGGTGCTGGGTGCAGAATTTGAGTTCTCTGCAAGAGCTACAAACACTGTTAACTACAGAGCCATCTCTCCAGCCCCTCATTCCTTTCTTGAAAGACCTCCCCCTCTCCACCTTTTCAGATTATGCAAAGTGGGGACAGGATTAGAGAAGTGAAATTGGACCTGAGTGTCTGACCCATGTCTCTGACCCCGTACGGACACTACAGCTCCCCCTGAAAGTGGTCCCAGGAGACTCTTCTGCAGCCTGCAGATGGAGCCATCAGGCAGTTCTGGAGACGGAATGCCTCCAGAAGCAACATCAGCCAATAGGGAATGAGTAAGTGGGAGAGGTCCTTGGCTTCTTTAGCCAGAATAGCGATAGTCTAGATAATCCAGAAGCAACGCACTCTATATTCTCAGCACTCCCTCCAAAGACCTCCAGTTGCGCACAGAGGCACCTTACTTCCTAACTCACCACAGGCTTTTCTGAATCCCTTTGCATCTTCATCTCACACCTCCATCTGACTTGTGAATAGACTATGTACACTCAGATCCTCACTTAGAGTTGCTTCTGGGGGAACTTCATCAACGACGGCGAGTCGTATCATAACAGCCAGCTCAAGGAGCTTTTGAATATAGACACTCACAGCTAAGAGTGTCTGAGGGTTGAAGAGAAGTTATCCTTCCTCCCCAGTAGCTGGTATAGCGTTCCAAGTTAGACTTGGTTCACATCTCCTTTCTCTCCATCTATGCCAGCAAAGTGAAAGGAGGAGAGAGAACATCGTCTGCATTCCTCTCTGAGGGTTGGTCCTGGGTCAGGCAGCTCTGCAGCTACAGATTCTTTGTCTTTGTGCCACTCAGGCACCTAGTCCCTGACATGTAGGACATTCTGTGCTTTGTTGTGGAATATTAAAGATGCGTTGCATTCTTTTACGTTTCATTTGTTTAACTCTGTGAAGCTGTGTGTGTTACTTTGCCTGTCCAAAACACCTGATGGTTTAATACAGAGTTGAATGGCCAATAGCAAGACAAGAGAGAGAAAGTAGGGGCTGGCAGGCAGAGAGAATAAATAAGAGGAGAGAGAGAAGAGGGCAGATCCAGGAAAGGAAAAGCAGAAGAGGATGCCAGGGGCCAGCCACATAGTCACACAGCCACACAGTCACACAGCCAGGAACAGAGTAAGAAGTAAAGGAAGACATACAGAACAGAGAAAGGTAATAGGCAAGGGGCAAAAGGTAGATGGGATAATTTAAGGTAAGAAAAGCTGGCAAGAAACAAGCCAAGCTAAGGCCGAGCATTCATAGGTAAGAATAAGTCTTGTATTTATTTGGGAGCTAGGTGGCGGGCCCCCAAAGATCAAAGAATAAAAAAAACAACTACAGCACTTCATTTTTTTTGTGTGTGTTCTGCAAGTGATAGAAGATCCAGGAATGTGGCTTAACAGAGTAGGAAGTTAAGTGTCTTTCACCTAGCAGATGGTGGCCAAGGGGTTTAAAGATAAGAACCCACCTCCTTCTAAACAGGAAGATTGTGGAGCTGGGGACAAAATGAAGCAGCGCAGAAAAGGTCTCTAGTTGCCCAAAGCAGGATGTGTTCTTTTTTTTCTCTCTCTCTCTCTTTCTTTTTTTGAGACAGGGTCTCACTACGTAGCCTTTGCTAGTCTGGAACTTACTCTGTAGACCAGGCTGGCCTCAAAGTCACAGAAATCTTCTTGCCTCTGCCTCCAGACTGCTCAGATTAAAGATGTGTGCCACCATGCCTAGCAAGATGCATTGGTGACCTCATCAGCCCATGGGGGCATCAGAGGAATATGAAAACTAATCGGAACCTGCTGGCTTTTCCTCCATATATTCATCCTCACAAGTCTCTGAATTGCTTTCCTGTGTCTTGTCACTGCACTAAAGATTTCTTTTTTGTTGTTGAAGATGCTAGACAAGGCAGAGTTTGAAGCGACTGCCTTTGTTCACCTTTCATTTAGGTTTCTTTGGTGTCGTAGAGACCTTATGCATCAACATATTTGCTTGTATTTCTCTGGCTAATCTGTCTTCTATTACAGAGTCCCAACAGTGAGCTTGTAAGAGTTAAGGGAATTAGATTTCCTCTCTGTCAGTGGATGTGGCACTCCAAACATTGCTCCAGTAGGCATGACCTCCATTCTCAAAGTCTCCCCATCCTCCAAAATGACTGCTCATTCTCCAGTCACCTCATTCATGTCCCAGACACCAGAGAGGAGGAAGTCAAGGAGAAGGGACCCCCCCCACACATACTTGTAAGACCCCTTGATGGTTATTGTATATGTCTGGTGAGTCTACAACCATGGCCAGACTCTACGCATATGGCTCTACCAAAGAAGGATGGGAAGGACCATAGGCGCAAGGAAGGCAGGCTTTCGCAAGGAAGTCTGGGAAATGTAATGGTTACCCTGAACATGGATCCAGATTTTAAATGGGAGTTCTCGCTCCTCAGACACTAAAGAGCAACTGGCAATCCTTGTCACCCTAGCCTCCAAGAGTCCCCTGTGCTCCAGTATGCCCAGGAAAAGCAGAATCATTCTACTTGCCCCGCAGAGGTCCTGATGTGATTGTGAGCACTTCTGGCTCTCAGGAAGCCCTGCAAACTGGAATGTGGGAAGCAGGTTACTACGACTGCATAGATGTCTCTGCAACGACGCCAACCTGAAAAAGATGGCACATGAGGTCCAAGTGCCCTCCTCCAATCCTGACAGGGAAAGAGGACTCTGAATTAGCTTAGAACATGTTTCCACCCCCCTAGTAAAATGAGGATGTGACAGCCATGTAGGGCTGTTACCAAATATTCTGGCTGTCTTCCTTATGGAGAAATGGCAAGTTTTGCATTTTTTTGTGTCCCCTTGAAGTTACATGTGTCCATGTGTCCACATGATATATTTTGACCAATAACCTTCAAGCAAAAATGATATATATCCTGTCTAGGGTAAACATAAGAGCCTGTGATGGTCAGTTTTAGGTCTTATTTTGACTAGGCTATAGTATTCAATTTCTGGTCAAACAATAATGTAGACACGTTTGTGAATTCACTGTAGATGTGTTTGATATTTAGATCAGTAGGCTTGGAATAAAATATTACCCTCTAAAGTGTGGATAGGCTCTGTCTGATCCCTTGAAGATCATAAGGGATAAGTACTCGGTTCCCTAAGAAAGAAATTCTGCTTTGGAATTGCCTTCAGACTCAAGCTGTAATGTCATCTCTTCCCTGCTCTCCAGTCTCCTTGCCAGCCCACGCTGTAGATTTCATATCTATCAACCCTCACAGTTGCGGGGCCAAAGAAATTCTTGGTTATGGCTTTCTCTGTATTTCTTTTTTTTTCTAAATATGCACACACACACACACACACACACACACACACACACACACACCTACTGTCACAGAACCTACGTGCAATTATCCATATTTTTCTTTTCCCTGTCACAATAACCTTGGAAGCAAGTGTGGATTAATCTCTTCCAGCTTGATCCCTGAGAGACAATGGTAAGTAGAATCCAAGCGAGTGAGGCAGGGGAATAGGGTGGGGAGTGAGGTCCAGGGTGTGCACTGACATCTGAAAGAAACCAGTGGGCACAAGGAGAACTGGGTCACTGCTGCCCTGTCTAGCATCATGCCCACAGGTAACTGTTTGTACAGAAAACGCCTATGCTACGCAAACAACCTAGAGAGGTCTCGATCCTTTGTGTCCCAGTAGCCTGCATGCTACCAACTGTTCCTCCAAGCTCTCTTCCCTGTTTCTCTGGGAGCTCTCTCTTCCTTCCTTTGCTTTTGTTTATTGTTTATTTGTTTTTTGTTGTTTGTTTGTTTGTTTTGAGATAGGGTATCACTATATAGCCCCAGCTGGCCTGGAACTTGCTCTGTAGATCATGCTGGCCTCAAACTGACAGAGATCTATCTGCTTCTCCCTCCAGGGTCCTGTACCACCATGCCTAGCCAAGTGCGTTCTTTCTTAATAAACTCCCCCTCCTATTATTATTATTTACAAGTCCCTGCCTGATTTCTTGACTTAGGACATGAGAATCTGGACACCCCTCAGTTGCCCACTGAACCCTCTATCCAGTGATAACACAGGCCCCTCTAAAGGGTTCACAACACGCCCCCACGGTCGCATATGCCAGGCGGACACTTCCGCCTAGCCAGTTCCAGGTCAGGATAGGCATTTCCGGGTCAGGGCGTCTCTCGAAACCAGGATGCCCGGCAGACCTGGACACTTCTGCCTAGCCAGTTCCAGGTCAAGATAGCCATTTCCGGGTCAAGGCGTCTTGCGTGACCAGGATCTGTGACGTTTCATGGCAACGTTTCATGGAGACATAAGCGCGCAACGTGGCCATGTGATCTATGCACATGCGTGGAGTAGTGACGTGACCTGGCCACATCCAGCTTTTAAAAACCGAGCGCCATGTTCCCGGTTCCTTCTTCTCCATGCACGTGTCTCTCCCGCAGGCCTGCGCACTCTCTGTCCCTTTATCTCTAATAAAACTCTTATTAGTGGATTCTGTCGTGTTTTGTGACATTTCCTTGCAGGGCAAGAATACAACACGGCCAAATAACTAACACCCTCTGTTGCTAAGCCACTGAGATGGGGAGGGGGGTCTTTATTGTCCCACAACCTAGTCTTGGTGGGGAACAGAGACACAAAAGAGGAATCAGGATCCATACAGAAACAGCTCCCTGTCTTCTGTCCTGAGGTTTAGAAACTAAACTTCATTCCTTTTATGATACTCCCTGTTTCTTATTTCGGCAGGCCTTCAAGCCTTCTGAGACCAGAAGCAGCTCTCAAACTTTGCCCTTCTTCAATGTTCTAGGCCCCTTCTCTCACCTGTTCCCGCTTTCCAAGTTCTAAAATTACTCTTAGGAGTCAGAGGCATGTGAGTTCAAAGCCAGCCAGTCCTCCACAGCAGGTTCAGGCCAGCCAGGCCTGAACAGTAAGGCCCTGTTTAAAACAAAACAAAACAAACAAACAAAAACTACAACAACAAAAAACCACTAAAATTACCTCTTCTCGTCCTCTCAACTTATGAAAGTATTTCTTAGAGTGAGAAATCATAACTTTGCAATAAGAAATAATAAGCAAATCCCCTCAACTCTTAACGGAAGCTTTATCCCCACCTCAGGGGATTTGCATTTGAAAAGAAGATTAAAAAACAAGACAAAATCTGACACCAGTGAAGCTCAGGAGGGAAAATTAAGAAAGGTGCTTGCCTGCAATATGAAAGACATTCTAGAGCAAGGGAGATTTCCACAGACGCTCTGCAGCTACAACCAATGTTGCATTGGGGTTCTGGGACCCTCTCAATGGCACAGAGTGGGGAACTCTCAGTCCCTTCCGGAGGCCCCACTTATCCTTCGGATGGCTCCTCCTGGTGTTCAGACTCTAGCTGCTCTCATTTCACAGAATTTCCCACCTCGCCCCTCAGGTCCCGATACTAGTCACTTTGCTTTGCGCGGGCAGCTTCCCTTGGGACGTGTGACCTTTGTATCAGAGCAAAGGTGCTTGAAGCCTGATGCAAAAATATCACCTCTGGGTATCACATCTCCCCTCCCACTCACCCCAGGAGGCTTACCTCTCATTTCACAGGCAATGTTTATCCATAAGAAATCATCTGGGGGAACTCAGTTCAAAATACAAGCGGAATGAGATTTGTGATCCAGATGTTCACACTGGGATGCAGTCCAGAAACCTGCATTTTCAGAGGCTTTTCTCCTCCAGGTGGCTCAGCGCGGGTGGGGGGGGGAGACTATATTTGGAGAAATAGTGCCCCAGAGAGATAGGGGGCTATTAGCTCAGCGTCCCCTCTTGGCTCTGCGGCTCCCCGGCTCTTTTTTTTTCTACTCATGGCCTGGCTACATTTGTTACTGATGTAGCCAGGCCATCTGCTCACAACCTTAAAACAAAACCAACAAAAGCAACAAACACAAGATGGAACTTTACTTCGAGGAACTGCAGCGCCACTTGTTTTCCTTTTGTGTGCAGAGGGATCTGGCCTTCTTTGGGAGGTCGTCTTTGATGGCAAAATTGAGAATGAATCCTGAATCATTCTCCCACTCCGTTTTTGCCGGCTTTGCACTGGACCAGTGACGTGGCCCGAAAGTAAACACAGAAAAAAACAACAGAAACCTGCTCAAATTGTCAAACAAAAACACCAATGACCAAGAATAAGCACATTTGCTTAATGCCCTATTTTTGTAAATACCAACAATGGCCACAGGCAGCATCCCAAATCGGACAAGACACGTTCCACTCTGCCAACTGAAGGGTTAATTCCTATGGCCTGTAGAAACGAGGCTGCATAACCACTTCTCCCAGCATCCCTACACACACACACACCTGGCTGTGATGATCTCAACCCGGCTCCTGCACAGCCCAACTCTTTGACCAAAACCCATGCACCCCCTGGTGGTCTGGAGGTAAACTACAATTTACAATAGGAGAATCGGAAGGTTGTTTTTTTGTGTTTGTTTGTTTGGTTGGTTGTTTTTTTTTTCCCCGTTTTTCTATTTCATGTCTCTTCTATTCAACATCCACACAGAACTTTTCTCTGGGACAGCTTTGCAGCCAGCAGCCCCCTCAGACTGTATCGAGACAATTTGGAAGGGATGATACCACAGCTCTTACAGGCAATTTATGACCATCTTCTCCAGGGACAACTTCCTGACAGGGTATCCAATCCCAAGCAGTCAGCCCTAACTACATATAGGCAACACTAAATGGCTCCTCAGATGGCATTTATACGTGTGTGTGTGTGTGTGTGTGTGTGTGTGTGTGTGTGTGTGTGTGTGCGCGTGCGTGCGTGCGTGCGTGTGTGAAGAAAAGGTCATGAACTTGAGAGAGAGTGAGGTGAAGCACAGAAGGAGTTGGTGGGGATAGAAATCATGTTAATTCAAAAATATCAACGTATCTACTTCCTCCAAGACAAATGGCCTGGTCTGTGGTTACTCATACCCTGGTAGATAGGGGGATTAAAATTTTTAAAGGTGACATTTTTTTTTGTTTTCTTTTTTTTTCCTTTTATTTTATTTTACAATACCATTCAGTTCTACACATCAGCCACGGATTCCCTTGTTCTCCCCCTTCCTGCCCCCCTCCCTTTCCCCCCAGCCCATCCCCCATTCCCACCTCCTCCAGGGCAAAGCCTCCCCCCCCCCCCCCAGGACTGCAATCAACCTGGTCGGCTCAGTCCAGGCAGGTCCAGTCCCCTCCTCCCAGACTGAGCCAAGTGTCCCTGCATAAGCTCCAGGTTTCAAACAGCCAACTCATGCAATGAGCACAGGACCCGGTACCACTGCCTAGATGCCTCCCAAACAGATCAAGCCAATCAACTGTCTCACCTATTTAGAGGGCCTGATCCAGCTGGGGGCCCCTCAGTAAAGGCGACATTTTTTAAATGCTGTGAAACAACCTTTCCAAGCTACTCATAATTGACTCAAAATGTTTAATACTCTTCTGAGATTTTTATTTATTAATTTATGTCTATGTGCATGTATATACATGCTACAGCACTCGGCAGTGGTCAGAGGTTAGAACAAACCTAAAACTTGTTAGGTTTGGTTCTTGAGTGATAAAAATAAAAAGGAGGACATGACTGCTCCTAGGCATGGTGGAGGAGAGGGCTTATTTTATGAGGGAGGCAGACACACCTGGGAGAATCCCGAGTGAACATGACCCTGAGCTGGGCCATTGAGGAGAGCGGAGAGGGGAGAGTCAGGAGACCAGGAGACCAAAAAACCAGGAGGGCAAAAAGGACCAGTGTAGCCAAAATTCTTGGATTATATAGGGACGAACAGCTGGGATAAGGGCAGCCCAGTCCCTAGGCTAGAGAATTCAGGGTAGGGGGTGGGGTATGCTAGCCACAGCTTATAACAGGTAGGGACTGAGGGATGCTGGGAGAACCTGATGACCAGTTCCAATGTGACATTTTAAACGGGTACCTCTGTTACCATTTGTCCCAGGTTTGCGACCTAATTCTCCTTCCACCAAGTGAGTTGTAGGGATTGGACTCGGCCACCAGGCTCGGCGGCAGGTGACTTCACCCACTGAGTCCTCTAGCTGCTCCCTAGCTTTTTATTTACTTAGAGAGTATGACAGCTTCTTCTTCGGTTGTGATCTCCTTCCTCCAAAGTGTATCTTTGTGTTTGTATTCTATTAAACACTTAACTTTTCCTCTTTTTACTTGCCCCTCCCTTCAGCTCCCCAAATCTCCGATTTCTCCGGCCCTTTACCTTTTCTAACGCCAATAAGATGTCCTCAAGTACTCTTCTGTAGCCATTGTTTTCGGAGGGGGTTGGCTTTTTGAGATAGGGTCTTTCTAGAGAGTTCTGACTTTCTTGGAGCTCTCTATGTAGACCATGCTGGCCTCAAACTCATAGATATCCTCCTGCCTCTGACTCCTGAGTGCTGAAATTAAAGGCACCATGCCTGGCTTGTATCCATTTTTCAATTTTTATCAACAAGACCAAGAACCTTTGACAAGGACCCTGTACTTGACAAGGACCCCCAGAAATATAAAGGGAGATTAGTAAAGGAGAAAACATAAAAGAAAAACCACACACAAAAAAATCACAATAAGACAAGGCCAAGATTTGTCAAGTGTTTTCTTGATACTTTTTTTTTTGAGACAAGTTTTCATATAGCACATGCTTGCATCAGACACGGTTATGTAGTCAAAGATAATCTTGAACTCCTGATTCCCTTGCCTCTACCTCCTGAATTATAAGATTATAGGCACGCTCTACCATTGCCAATTGTATTCAGTGCCAGGGATGCAAGGCCTTGTGAATGTTCTCTATCATCTGAGCTGCATCCCCAGCCCAGTCAAGTATTTTTTTTTTTTTTTTTTTTTTTTTTTTGGTTTTTCGAGACAGGGTTTCTCTGTGTAGCTTTGCGCCTTTCCTGGAACTCGCTTTGGAGACCAGGCTGGCCTCGAACTCACAGAGATCCACCTGGCTCTGCCTCCCGAGTGCTGGGATTAAAGGCGTGCGCCACCACCGCCCGGCCAAGTATTTTCTTATGAAAAAAAAATTTGTTGTTACATATATTTACACTACATTTATTTATTTACTTTATGTGCATGCGTACACACACACACACACACACACACACACACACACACACACACACACACACACCATGGCTCACACGTGGAATTCAGAAAACAACTTCTAAGAGTTAGTTCTCTCCTTCCATCGTGTGGTCCTGGGAAACTGAACTCGGGTTGTCAGAGGCGGCAGCGAGTGCGTTGCCCCGCTGAGGCGTCTTGCTGGACCTGGAAAGCATTTCCAATAGGTAATACACTCTATGGTTTGGCTATGGTTCAAATGTGCTACTTCTATGGTTGTTCCCAGTTTCATATAGTGATGCTGAGAGATGGTAGAACCTATAAGTGGTGGAGCCTATTGGGAGGAAATTGGGGCACCAACTTTGGAAGAGATTAATCTGGTCTCTTAGTATCTTGGGTAGCTCTCACAAAATGAGGTATTTATTAGCTGCACAAGACTGGCCCCTGCCCCACCCCCACCCCCAGATCTCTCTCTTTCTGGCTCTCTCTCTCCTCCCGGCTCTCTGGCTCTGGCCCTCCAGGCTCTCTCTGTGGTTTCTTCTACACATATTACTGCAGCTGTGATGACATCGACCAAGAGGCCCTCACCAGAACCAAATCAATGCCTGCAGTGTGTTCTTAAAGCTCCAGAACTGTGAGTAAATAAGTCCTTTTTTTTTTCTTTATAAAGTACCTAACCTCTTCTGAGAGCTACATCAACAGAAGAGGAACTGATACAGCTCCGATCCACAGACTGCTCAGTTGTTGACGATGTTGTTTATTTGAAAGTACTTTCAGAAAACTTGGAACTCATTCATTTTATGTCTTGATCCCTGGGACAAAATAAATAGCAGAGGATTTTGTTACAGAACCAAATGTTAACTGGAATGTGGCTTGGTGGTAAAGCGCTTGCCTGGCATGTATAATATCCTGGGTTTTTATCCCCAATGTTGAAAAAAAAAATATCTGGGCCTGAAAGGAAAAGGTGTGTGATGGTAAAAAAAAAAAAAAAAAAAAAGAAAAAGAAAAAAAAAATCACTCGGTGAACAGCATGGATAAGAGAAGAATGACCTGATTAAGTGGCTGGCTAAACTCAAAGCCTTCATGAAGGAGTTGGAAACTCTAGGAGTGATGGAGTTCCAGAGAAAACCCCACTGTTCCAGGAAAAAGACAGAAGAAAGTCCTCCAAGGCCTGAAAACCAAATACAGGATGTGGAAAATGTGAGACACTGAAGCAAGCCCAGGATTTCAGGACAAGCAGATGGCGGCGGCGGCACAGCATTAGCGCAGTGTACTGAGCATCGTTCCAGCTGGAATAAGTGTGAGGACCGAGGGGAGCAGGCCGTTCTCCAGGGCGCAGGAGCAGTTCCCAACGAATGCTGGAGGTGAGCAGTCGAACTGGTTTTCCTGGGGTGTCTCTGCTGCATCTCAGCCCTACAAAGGCCTGGACAACCCTACAGCAAGAGGAACAGAGGACTGAAAATGTCCTTGAGGCAGGTGTGGTGTGCACACCTGTGATGCCAGCACTTTCGAGGAAGAGGCAGGAGGACGTTCAAGGACGTTCTCCGCTACATAGCAAGTTTGAGGCTGGCTTGGGCTGTGTGAGACAGTATAGAGGCCATACCAAAGGACAGAGCGCAAGTGGCCGGGAACACAGAGAAAGTGAGATTTAGAAGTCTGAAGCTAGAGAGATGGCTCGGTGGTTTACTCACTGAGATTGCCGTACAATCATGAGGACCATAGCACAGATTCCAGCCCCCACATAAATACCAGATGTGGTCCCACACACACCTGTAACCTCTGGACTGAGGCAGGTGAGGACAGGAGGCTCCCTGGAGTTTGCTGGCTGCAGCTTAGCCACACAGTGAGGGCTCTGGGTTCAGGAGAGGCCCTGCCTACAGGAATGAGGCAGAGCGATCAAGGAGGGTACCTTTATCATTCTGGCCTCCATGCATGCACAGTGCATCTACCAACACATTTGAGTGCACATACAAAACACACACACACACACACACACACACACACACACACACACACGCACATGTGCATGTACATGCACACACACATGAGAAGAGAAAAAAAATTGAGACAGAAATCGGTAAGAGCACCAGCTGTGCAAGCATGAAGACCTGAGTTTGAATCCCCAGCACCCACACTAAATTAATAAATAAGGAGAGAAAGAAAGAAGGAAGGAAGGAAGGAAGGAAGGAAGGAAGGAAGGAAGGAAGGAAGGAAGGAAGGAAGGAAGGAAGGAAGGAAGGAAGAAAAGAGGGAGGGAGGGAAGGAGGGAGGGAGGGAGGGAGGGAGGGAGGGAGGGAGGGAGGGAGGGAGGGAGGGAGGGAAGCCAGGCATGGCTGCACTGCCTATAACTCCACTGGGAGTTGGAGACCAGCAGATTTGGAGAGCTTGCTGGCTAGCCAATTCAGTAAGAGACTACTCTGTCTTGGAAAATAAGGCAGAGTGAGGCAGAGTAGGAAACCCAATGTCCTCCTGTGGACTCTGTGAGCACACACCATGCACTCATATACACCATACATACTAAGTAAATGACCAATAAAATACAAGGGAAAAGCTTGAACCGGGTCCAAGAGTGACACCTTACAATCTCAGCACATGGGAGACTCAGGAGTGTCCCAAGTTTGAGGCCATCCTGGGCTGCATGATGAGTTCCAGGCCATCCCGGGCTACAACGATAGCTTGTCAAACATAACCAAACAAAACTTTGATACCAGTTGGGTAGCTCAGAAATGAACCAAAAATAAAATGCAGTGACTGAAAGAGACAGGGTTGTATCAAAAGCTAGCCCCCAAAGGAGGGGACGGTTTTTTTCCATGTATGTTCATGTTTGGCTCTCTAGATCACCTCTCCATGAGGTTGTGATTTCCAGGTAGCAGGCGTGGAACGACAGACAACCTCGCTTGCTTCTTCTTTTTGAAATAGGATTTCACGGTGTAGCTAGGCTGGCCTTGAATTCAAATGCTAGAAACGCAAGTGTGAACCCCCCACTGGCTGAGGGGGCCACTTCCTAACAGGATGAGAAACAAAGGCTTTCTCTGCCCATCCTCCCTCTCCTGTTTGCCGCCGTCTTGGTCTCTAGTAATCGTACATTTTCTACATTACTACTACACGTTGTATACTTAGAAACGTTGTGAGGTAGGGTTGGACAAAGCAGAAACAGGAGTTGTGAGCGACAGCAGGGCCGGTATGAAGGGACAGCTTCATGCCGCTGGTGGTAGCAGCCTGGAGAGTTCTTTTCTGAGACTTTCGTGAAGGGAAGCCATATTCTCTGCAGGAAGGGATTTTAGGACAAGTCAGTAGAAAGGAAGATGCTTAGGAAAACATTATATACCCAGTATGGGTGTGGGCTTCTCCAGAGAGAGTCATGCTTAAGTAACTTCCCATAGCCGTGCATATGATGGCCTCTGAATCCCTAACTTGAAAGGTGACTAAGGGGCACAAATGAGATCATAGAAGGTTCCTCGGGTGCATTGGATGTGATTACAGCTGACAAGGTAAAATCATAGGCCACAAGGGCTTTACAAGGGAGTCAAAATATGGCTCCCCCCACCCATAAACAAAATTTTTAGTCTCACTCTAAAGTTCCCAGAAAATTTCAGGTTCATGTCCAGGAAAAAGAGCATAATCACACTCAAAGATCATATACAGTTAGAGCTTAAGTGTGGTCCATTGCTGCGTTAACCTTCTCATTTGAAACATCTCCAAAATGGATATTGGCTCCTTCACAGCAAGTTTTGTTAATTGTGCTGGAATTCTTGACTCTCAGCTGGAGAGAGAGACTTCAACCAGACTCTGTACTAAAGGGCTCTGTTCCCTCCATCACCCCCTCCCCTTAATTTTCTATCCATCTGTCTTCTCTCAGTCATAAGAGGGAAGGTGAGGGATGATGATCTAAGCCCAAAGTCTGAAAGCCTGATGGTGTCCAGGATGGGAGAAAACGTGTTCTCAGGTAGAGAGAATACATTCACCTCTCTTTGTTCTCTTTAGGCACCTCAGGGGTAGGAAAATGGGGTAATTCCCCTCACTCTAAAGAAGGCCAGCTGCTTTCCTCAGTTTACCAAATACTAACAACAACAACAACAACAAAACAAGTAATAGAGACATCCAGAAAGATGCTTTGGACCAGTCAAACTTTTGCAGAAAGTAATGATCTCTCTGCATTGATCACCACCATCTTCCAGAATAAAGCTCCAAGCTGCTAACTAACAACTTTCCTCTTCCCACTAGCCCCTGTCAACCCCATTCTATTTTCCTGTGAGGAAATAGATATTTCTCATATCTCATATCTAGAATATGTCTATTCTAGATACTTCAGATGAGTAGGTACATATCTCCGTCCTTTGTGTCTGGGTTCCTTCACCCAGGTTAATCTCAGGCATGCTATCAGACTTGTCCTTCCTAAAATAATAAAACACTACCATGAGTTTCTTCAAAATCTAGCCCAGAGCCAGATCCAATGGCACAGGCCCATAATCCTAGTCAATAGGGAGGCTGAAGCTGGAGGATCACACATTCAAGGCCACACGTGACGTTACCAGGGAAACTGGCATTCCCTCTTTGGGTTCTCAGTCTGCTAATAAAGAATTTAGAAACAGACTTGGAATGAGGACAGTTTGGTTGGTTTGAGAGAAAAAACAGGACCTGTAAACCTCAGCAGTTCCCCGGAGGAGGGAGATAGAGAAGAAGAAGAAGAAGAAAAGAGAAAGACTTGCCTTTAAGAAAGCAGACAGGTTCAGTACAGGGGGCCAGCAAGCAGCCACTTGGCAGACAAGCAAGCTGCATGCAGGGGAGGGGAGTTTCAGGGCAGAAAAGAAAAAGAGTGGTAAAGCCCTCAATGCCCAGGAAAGCACGCCCAGGTTTTGCTTAGTGTCTGGAGGAAAAAAAGAGACAGAAGAAAAAGGAACTCAGAAGAGTAGGCAGGCTGAAGAATTACATGATAGGAGCTCGGCAAGCAATTGCAAGGCAGAGGGGTTTCTGGGAAGGCTGTTTATTATCTTATTAAAGGGATGATTATTCTTCCCATCTCCTTACCATGGCTTTAGGTGAACCAGCTTTCCTAAAGAGTGGTCTCTTGGATGGATGACTACCAACTGGATTAACTCTTAAGGGGGGGCGGGGAATGATAGTACGTAGTATTTAATCTTTGCAGCAGATGAGATTATCATTTCTCCACCCAACATCAGAGGTAGATTTCTCTCTCTCTCTCTCTCTCTCTCTCTCTCTCTCTCTCTCTCTCTCTCTCTCTCTCTCTTTCTCTCTCTCTCTCTTTCTCATGGGTCTTTTGCCTACATGCATGTTTGTGCACCATGTAAAGAGGGCATTGGGCCCACCCCCCACCCCCACCCCCAGAAACCAGAGTTATTTACAGAGGGTTGTGAGCTGTCATGTGAGTGCTGAGAACTGAACATGGATCCTCTGCAGGAGCAGAAAATGCTCTTAACTGCTGAGCCATCTCTCTAGCCCCCAGATTCCACTCTTTTGACCTTTAATGGGCCTCAACAAAGCCCTGATAGCTGTCCTTCATTGTCTCCATGGCAACTATCAGCAGTGAGATCATCAAAATAAAACTCTTGTTTTTTTAATTTTAATTTTTTGAAGTGGTTAAAATAAACAATTTTGATACGTGCAAGAACATGTTCTTAATATCTAAAAATATCAATTATGCCCAATCCTCATCCCCCCACAATATTGGGTGAAATGTTGAAATAATTCTTAGATAGGAAAATAAATTCCTGCAGGACAGGCTCATAAATGAAGAGCAAGGAAGACTGTATTTAGTTTGCCTTTACAAAAACACCTGAAGCTGAGCAATGCAGAGAGAAGGATTTTTTAAACAGTCGGGAAGGCTGACCGGCCCACAGCATGGTGGTGGCTCCTTAAGTGTGGGTCTAGATGAACATCATGGTGGATAGCCTCATGATGAAATAAGGTTCCAAAGAGGTAGGATCAGGTCCAGGCTTGCTCTTTTATAACAGTTCTTTCTCACTAAAACTGGGTCCTAGAAAACTGACACCACTTTGGAGAGGGCATGCTCTCTCTCTGAAAGACCCTACTGCCCCTTGACATTGGCGCACTGGAACCGACCGTCATACCCACGAACCTTGGGGGACACACTGAAACCCATATCCAAACCAGAAGAAAGAAGTGTCGTGTTCTGTAATTGTCCAGAAATCTGAAGTATGAATATGCTTTCTTTTCTCACGCCAGCCCTGGCTGTCTAATTTCACCACATTAGTGTGTGGCTCTTTGGGTTACAGCTGCAGCCTACACGCTCTGTGTGCTCAGACTCTCCTCCATGCTTTTTGCCTGATTTTCAGCTTCCTGAAACTTCAATTTTAGCCTAGAGGTTAAAAAAAAAAATCAAGGTGGTTCAAATTTTAGCTAGGAGGGTAAAAATCAAGAATATTTTTCAAAGTGACAGTAATAAAGGAATAGTCGTGAGCTCCCAGCCCTGATGGTTTAGTCTCTCGTCCTCATTCAGAGTGTCTCCATGGTAACTCACTTGTGCCTCTGAACAGCCATCCTGAGGCAGATTGGATTACCGCTCTCCTTTCCTTACTCCCTCCTCACAATTGAATTAAGTACCACAGCCTTTGCCATGTGCCTTTTCGGGACCTCTCCCTAGGGTAGGCAGAGACGTTTTCATCATCCATTGACACTGGGCTTGATTATGTAACGTGTTTGTCAGTGCAATGTTCACAAATGCAGAGGTTTTTAAAAACGTGTTTGCATGGTTTGGCTGACAGCCTTGACATGGGAAATCTGTGAGGCAGCCTTGAACTGGACCCACAGCCTGGAACAGAACCACCACAGGTGGTCTGAACACTTGCAAGTAGGACACACATATGTGATATTAATGTGGTGTGGTTTTGAACATAGATTCATTATGGTGAAACATGACAGTTCCGGCCCCCTCCTTACTCATCTCGGTGTTTATCATGATGTGCCCATGTCGTTCCAACAGTCACTCAACAGACAAGCACTGTGGCTCCTGCTGCACAGGTATACACCTGCCTGTTGTGACTACCTCCGTCCTCCCTACAACATCTCCCCCATCTCTGCAGTCTTGCCTGTTGCTACATTCAAACATCTTTGACCAAGTAAACACTATGAGACCATAAAGTGGAACCCCTCTACTGTTACCTAGAGCTCTCCAGGTTGGCTAATTTATAGTAATAATTAGTAGTAGCAATAAAGTATTAATAATAAAAATATAATACTAATAATAGTTGCTGTTGTTGTTGTTGTTTATTTCAGCACAAGACTATTTGTCTAGGGGACTGATACCAGACAGCTGGGTCTAAAGATCATTTGAGCTTTTCATGGTGCTACATTCAAATCTTTCTCTTCACTAACCCAAAACAGTACTTATGTGATAAGCATGACCACCCATTCTGGGATGAGCTGCTTGCCTACTGGCCTACAGCTGGGAAGGTTAACACAAAGTCATTGTTCTTTAGCTGAATGTGACGTGGATCCTTGGGGGCCAGCTTACAATTTTTGGGCATTAAGCATGAGGTTCTCTGGACAGAAGACACTCTGAAGCTTAAGTCTACATCATGGGCTCTATCCAGGCCAAGAGGCCAGTAAATAGCACTTCCATGCTCTAGAGGAGTTGTTCTCAACCTGTGGGTTGCAACCCCTATGAGGTCAAGGGGTCACTTAAGAACATATCAGAAAACACAGATATTTACAATTCATAACAGTAGCAAAATTACAGTTAATAAATGGCAATGGAAATAATTTTATGGCTCAGGTCACCACAACATGAGGAACTATATTAAAGGGTAATAGCATTAGGAAGGTTGAGAACCTCTGTTCTAGAGAATATGAGCCTGACAGTGTAGGACTGGAACAGCCATTCATTAATGAATCCAACAAACACTTATTCAACTGTGGTACTGCACACTAGAGACACAGAAGGGAAAGAAACAAAGCCTGGGCCATCATGCAGCTTATGCAAGGAAGAAGAGAGGAAGGAAACAGAAAATAAAGACATAAATACATCATTTTCAGTACAATTTTAAAAATAAGCTAAATGATTGGAAGACACAGTGTAGATGTAACCAACCGTCTTATTAAATAAGAAACACAGAACCAATGTAAAAGAGAAAGCTGAGAGGTCAGAGCTCAGAGCTAAAATCTTACCCTTCCTCCTGCAGTGCTCCTAGCTTCCCGAAAGGGAGCTATTTCCTGTGTGTATGTCTTTAAATAATCTTTCTGTTCTGCCTTCTCATTGGTTATAAACCCAAACACATGACTGCCTCATCACTGCCTGTAAGTACAGCCCTCTAGGTCTTAAAGGCATATGTCTCCAATGCTGGCTGTATCCCTGAACACACAGAGATCTTATGGGATTAAAGGCGTGCGCCACCACCGCCACGCTCTTTCTATGGCTCTATTAGCTCTGACCCCCGGGCAACTTTATTTATTAACATACAATTAAAATCACATTTCAGTACAATTAGAATACCACCATATTTCCCCTTTTCTATTTTAATAAAAAGAAAAAAAGCAAAAGATTATAACTAACATAAGAAAAACTATATACAAAAGTACAATAACTATATACAATATATACAATATATACAAGTAATAAATACCTAAACAATGTCTAGTCCATTTGTATTTGACAAATCAGAGAAAATAATTCCATTATCTATCCTATTTTGGTAAGTCCAAAATGTATCTAATTCACTTTCTATCCTAGTTAATCTTCAACTATAACTAACTAATCTTCAACTATAACTAACTAATCTTCAACTCCCTCAGAGATCCAAGAAGGAAATAATATTAGCTAACAAAAATAAAAACAGGAAGTGCATGCAAGCAATTTCCAAAAAATTTGTGAGTTGACATAAAAAAGCCAGCTGCCTGGACAGTCACCTGAGGTTTCTCTGCAGTGTGGGGCATCATCTTCAGCCTATAGGCTTAGCGTATTTGACAGACTCATTTGTGAAGTAGGATGTATACAAGGTCAACAGTTCAACCTCATATTGGGTGAGAACAGTCCATGTACCAGAAACACCTGAATTCCACTAGTGTCCTGTCATGATTCAGGATTTTAAATTCTGGAAATTGTTGACGGTTTTTTAATTCAGCTGTTCATTCTTCTTGGCTGTGTATATATGGCTTCATCTCAGCATCCCCTTCTTCTCCACATCCCTCTATTAAATGTCAGTCTACTATTGAGAGGCGTGAGCTTTCAGCTGCTGTTCCATTGCACAACAGAAGCCATTGGCCCACTGCCTGTTAAGCTGCCTTTGAAGAAAAGGGCACTGTACCTTTTCCGGATTGCGAAGGTCACTTCAGGGATGGGGCTATATTGTCCTGGCCTCAGAAGATGCCTTTTGATAAAGCCATAACCACACTTGTTTTGGCAACTATCAGTAGTCCTTTGTTTCATGTTCTGTCTGTCCATTTTGTCCTGTTGATTCGAGGATACTTTGTTGTCCAGTGGCTAACTTAAAGTTATTGCCACAATGAAAGTTAACTCCATATGCAGTTTCTTCAAAGCCCATATTTTCTCTGAAGTAGATTGGTACTGCCAAGAGCCAACATGTCTCAAAAAAGAAAAATTTCTAAGCTATTAAAACATTTTAAATGCCATGTTCTGTAGATCTCTGAAGGGTTTGAAGATGACCTGTCTAAAATATATCTGCTCAATTTTTAAAACATATCTAATATGACTACAAGTTTTATTGTAATGTCTAACTACTAACTTTCATTTCTTTATATCCTAATATTTGGTAATAATAACATTCAAGGATCAGAAAATTGCATTGCATTATTAAATGAAAGGTATAAATACAATTAGAAATATACATATAGCATTTTCTAACAATATCAATTTCAAATTTGTATACAATATAAAACAATCCAATCCAATGTAAAGTATTTAAAACTAGTAATTGTCTTTTTCTTTTCTTTCTTTGTGTAGCTTTGCACCTTTCCTGGAACTCACTTGGTAGTCCAGGCTGGCCTCGAACTCACAGAGATCTGCCTGGCTCTGCCTCCTGAGTGCTGGGATTAAAGGCGTGTGCCACCACCGCCCAGCTCTTTCTATGGCTCTAATAGCTCTGCCTCCCGGGCAACTTTATTTATTAACATACAATTAAAATCACATTTCAGTACAAATAAAATACTACCATAACACAGGGTTCTTCTACACAGAGCAGATAGAAAGTATCTTTGAGAACCCAAACTTAATCCTCAAGACCCACACAGTGAAGGGTGCTGTGGGATATTTGATCACACTGTGTGAAAGGCGCCTTCTGATTGGTTTAATAAAGAGCTGAATGGCCAATAGCTAGACAGAAGACAATAGGTGAAACTTCCAGGGAGAGTGAGGAACTGGAGAAGAATCTGAGGCACATCAGAGACCCCATCAAGACACTGAGGAAGTTGCACATACATTATGGAGGAAGGTAAAGAGCCATGTGGCAAAACATAGGTTAATAAAATCAAGTTAATTTGAGTTATAAGAACTAGTTGGGAGCAAGCCTAAGCTAAAAAGCCAAGCTTTCATAATTAATAAGTTTCCGTGTCATTTGGGAGCTGTTGGTCCAAGAAAGTCCAGTGAGAAAGACCTGCTATAGAAGGGAGAAAACAAGTTTCCACGGGTTGCACTGGGGCATGCACGTGTGTGTGTGTGTGTGTGTGTGTGTGTGTGTGTGTGTGTGTGTGTGTGTGTGCACATACACACTAAGTAAATATACTTTAGCAAAAAGAGTTTGTCTGTGTATAGTTTCAATCCCCATCTAGCCTGTGGTTTGATAGAGCAGACATGGAGAATTTTATCCTTGAGAAAGGCACCAACAGTGGTATTACTGTGTACCTTATTCATTTGTCAGTTTATAGCTGACACATAATAATTATATATATATGGGGTATAACATATGATACACAAATATATTACACGATGCTCAAATTAGGGTAGAAGGTATTTCCTTTTCCTTAAATTTTTATCATTGCTTTGGGCTAGGAAATTCTGAACTCCTTTCTGTGTTGCTGCTGCTGCTGCTGCTGCTGCTGCTGCTGCTGCTGCTGCTGCTGCTGCTGCTGCTGCTGTTGCTGTTGCTGTTGCTGTTATTGTTGCTTGAGTTTTCCGCCTCGCCCACAGTCAGGACAAACCTCTGTCACCCGCCAGTCCCACAGCCGCTCAGACCCAACCAAGTAAACACAGACACTTATATTGCTTTCAAACCGCATGGCCGTGGCAGGCTTCCTGCTAACTGTCCTTATCTTGCTAACTGTGCTTTTATCTTAAATTGATCCATTTCCATACATCTGTACCTTGCCATGTGGCTGGTGGCTTACTGGCGTCTTCACATGCTGCTGGTCATGGCAGCGGCTGCAGTGTCTCTGGTCATGGCGGCGGCTGCAGCCTCTCTGGTCATTGCGGCGGCTGCAGCGTCTCCTTCTGCCTTTCTGTCCTTTTATCCTGCCTAGCCACGGCCGATCAGGTTTTATTTATTAACCAATCAGAGCAACTTGACATACAGACCATCCCCCAGCACAGCCAAGTGCAGACCATCTCAAACACCTGCACTCAGGCCCATGGTCCTAATCATCCTCTATACAGACCTGCTGGGTAACGCCACAAAGAACCTGAGAATGGGCTCCCACAGGACCTACAGAACATCCCACAGCAGTTATTGTTGTTGCTATTGCTGTTGTTGTTGCTGTTATTGTTGTTGTTGCTGCTGCTGTTGTTATTGTTGTTGCTGTTATTGTTGTTGCTATTGTTGTTGCTGTTATTGTTGTTGCTGCTGTTGTTATTATTGTTGCTGTTACTGTTATTGTTGTTGCTGTTATTGTTATTGTTGTTATTACTGTTGTTGCTGTTACTGTTATTGTTGTTGCTGTTGCTGTTGTTGTTGAGTTTTTTGAGATAGGGTCTCAAACTAGCCCCCAACTCACTACAATCTCCATGGCTCAGCCTCCCAAGTGCATGAAACACCAGAGCCAGCTCCCAGATTCTCTTCCAGCTCTTTATTTTTTTTTTTTTTTTTTTTTTTTTTTGGTTTTTCGAGACAGGGTTTCTCTGTGTAGCTTTGCGCCTTTCCTGGAACTCACTTGGTAGCCCAGGCTGGCCTCGAACTCACAGAGATCCGCCTGCCTCTGCCTCCCGAGTGCTGGGAAGAAAGTTTTTTGTTTTTGTTTTTTTTTAAGATTTATTTATTTATTTATGTATACAGTGTTCTGCATGCAGGCCAGAAGAGGGCACCAGATCTCATTACAGATGGTTGTACGCCACCATGTGGTTGCTGGGAATTGAACTCAGGACCTTTGGAAGAACAGCCAGTGCTCTTAACTGCTGAGCCATCTCTCCAGCCCCCTCCAGCTCTTTATAAGGAACCTAATAAACTCCGTGAACTATGAACTACTGCTCATGAAGGTAGAGCTGTCAACGTCTTGGTGGCCCCTCCGATTTATGCACAGTATGCACAGTCCTGGCTTGTGGCTTGTGTCTGAAGCAGGAAGAATCTCAGCTGACTCTGTAGCTCTGAATCCAAAAGAACCAGCCAAACCATGCTGGGCTGCAGCCAGCGATCCGGAGGGAGCTGACAATTTACCTCATGTTGTGCATGATTTCACACACATTCCGTGGCCAAGGATGCCAATTATGCTGAGTGGGAGGAAGGATATGAACACGAATATTTCACAGCATATGAAAATTTCAGCTATCTTTTTAGCAAGGATTTAAGCTTTAAAATAAGTCTTGCACTGTTGCTAGGGTAGGAATGATCACCAGGAATCTAATTGTATTAGGTGTACTAGACTTTTGTTGTTGTTGTTTTGTTTTTGTTTTTGTTTTTGTTTTTGTTTTTGTTTTTGTTTTTGTTTTTGTTTTTGTTTTGGAGACAGTGTTTCTCTGCACACCCCTGGCTGTCCTGGAACTCACTCTGTAGACCAGGCTGGTCTTGAACTCAGGAATTTACCTGCCTCTGTCTCCCAAGTGCTGGGATTAAAGGTGTGTGCCACCACCACAAGGTTAAACTTTTTTTTTCATAGACAGGTCTCTCCCTACAGGTCCAGGCTGACCTCCAGTATGTGATGCTCTTATCTCAGTCTCCAGCCTCCTAAGTGCTGAGGTACAGGAATGAGGCACTATGCCTGGCAAAATCTCTTTCTCCCTCCACTTCTTTCTTTTCCCACCATGGTAGGACTGCACCACGATGCCGGGTGCTGGCAATCAAACCCAGGATTCATACATGCAGAGCTACCTGTTTTTTCGAGACAGGGTTTCTCTGTGTAGCTTTGCACCTTTCCTGGAACTCGCTTTGGAGACCAGGCTGATTTCGAACTCACCAAGATCCGCCTGGCTATGCCTCCCAAGTGCTGGGATTAAAGGCATGTGCCTGGCACTTTTTTTTTTTTTATAACACTTGCAATTTATCTATTTAAAAAGGGGTGGCTGAAGAGATGGCTCAGTGGTCAGTGGTTAAAAGCACTTGCTGCTTTTTCAGAGGATGAAGGTTTGGTTCCCAGCACCTACATCAGGCCACTCTCAACCACCTTTAACTCCAGTTCCACCAGACCTGACACGCTCTTCTGGCCTCTGTGGGTGCTTGTACACACATGGCACACATACAGACAGGCACATATCCACATTAAATAAATAAATACAGACTGTCGTGTAGTTTTGACGTTAGTAAAATCCAGCACCTGTTTTTCCATGGCTCTCATGGCACAGCAGTCAACATAGAAGACGTCTGTGACCTCAGAGGTGACAGGGCTTCTCCTCAACAGTGAGCAAGTGAACAGTGAGGAAGCAGAGGGCTCCAGCTGAGCATCCTCTAATTGAATTCGGTTCCAACACTACTGACCTGGAGACGGTGCCAGATCCCACAGGTGGCAGGCTCAGTCCCAAGGCTGTCCTCCATTCCACTTTAGATGCCAGTTGCACAGTTTTACCTGTGCTTCTGACCAACTAACTAGAAATAAGTCCCACAACCTGATCCTTGAGTTCAATTATTTGCTTGAGAGGCTTGTGGAACTCGTATGAACACTTCGTTATAGTTATGGGTTTATTATAAAGGCGATTACAAAGGATACAGAAAAAGTGACGCAGGGCTAAGGAAACAGTTCAGTGAGTAATAGCTCCTGACACAAAGCCTGACAATGTGCCCATGACCCACATGGTGGAAGGACAGAGCTGACTCCCCAAAGCTGTCCTCTGTTGTAGAAAATTATTTTAAGATGTGTTACATTTGTTTATGCTCTGGAATGTTTATGTAATGATGCAAAGCTGTGTTGCATCCTTTTATGTTGCATTTCTTTAACTCTGTGAAGCTGTGTTATTACTGTGCCTGTCTAAAACACCTGATTGGTCTACTAAAGAGCTGAATATTCAATAGCAAGGCACGAGAAAGGATAAGCGGGGCTGACTGGCAGAGAGAATAAATAAAAGGGGCGATCTGGGAGGAACAAGAAGAAAGAAGAAGGAACAAGAAAAGAAGAAAGAGGATACCAGGGGCCAGCCACACAGCCACATAACCACAGAGTCACACAGTCACACAGCCAGCCACACAGTCACACTGCCAGCCACACAGCCACACAGCCAGCCACAGAGTAAGAGTGAAAGTAAGATATGTAGAAGAAAAGGAAAAAGCCCAGAGGCAAAAGGTAGATGGAATCATTTAAGTTGAGAAAAGCTGGCTAGCAACAAGCCAAGCTAAGGCCAGGCATTTGTTTTTTTTTTTGTTGTTGTTTGTTTGTTTGTTTGTGTTTTTGGTTTTTCGAGACAGGGTTTCTCTGTGTAGCTTTGCGCCTTTCCTGGAACTCACTTGGTAGCCCAGGCTGGCCTCGAACTCACAGAGATCCGCCTGGCTCTGCCTCCCGAGTGCTGGGATTAAAGGCGTGAACCACCACCGCTTGGCTTCAGGCATTTGTAATTAAGAATAAGCCTCCGTGTGTGATTTATTTGGGAGCTGGGTAGCAGGCCCCTCAAAAGAGCAAAAACAACCAACAACAGTCCTCTGGCCTCTGCATACATGCTATGGCACACATATACCTGTACATATACACACATTGTCTTAGTTACTTTTCTATTGTGACAAAACACCATGACCAAGGTAACGTACAAAAGAAAGCATTTAATTGTGGGCTTGCTTACAATTTCAGAGTTAGTCCATGATCATCATAGTGGGAAGTATGGCAGCAGGCAGACAGACAGGCAGACAGGCAAGCATAGTGCCAGAAGAGTAGCTAGAGCTTACATCCTAACTGAAAGTTGGATGTCAAGAGAGAGCAAGACTGAGCCTGGCATGGGCTTTTGAAACCTGAAAGCCCACCCACAGGGACACACCTCCTCCAGCAAGGCCACACCTCCTAATCCTTCCCAAACAGTTCCATTAACTGTGGACCAAACATTCAAGCATATGAACCTATGGGAGCCAGTCACATTCAAACCAATGCACACACACACAAAATATATAAAAATGTAATTACAAAGATTAAGTGATGTGAAAGATGAGGTGTGGGGTAAGAGGCAGAGCTTCCACACCCTTGTTGATTCAGGCAGCCACCAGAGCTGTCCCAGGGACTCTGGATGCCAAAAGGAACTTAGATAAAGTAGGACTACAATTCTCTATGACCTGCGTAAAATCTTTTTAACAAAAGAATATTCTCCCGTGTTGGAGGCAGAATGCCATCAGGGACAAAAACTTGAGCTTTGGGATCAGGGACCTGGATTCTGTGGTCAGCTCTTTGGCTTATTAATGATGGGAGCCTGGGAATGTCATTTGACTTGTCTGCTCAGTTTCCTCAACAAAACCTAGGGGCAACAGCAGCACCTTGCATGAAGCTCCAGAGTCAGCCCTCAGCACTGAAATACGGACAGCAATCCCTGCTCTGCAGGGTTGTGGGAACTGAACCCATCTAGAATCCCAGTGGGCTTCAACATATAAACACTGAGAACTTTTGACGGTTTTAACATGGCCCCTAGAGAACCTCGTGATGGGTAGGGCAAGAGATGGTCGCGCTGAGTTATATCTGGTGCTTTAACAGACCATCTCACCATTTCAGAAAATTGCATCATCCCTGTCCTAATTAGCCAGTACAGGGCCCAGTTCCGTGAGCATTTGCAACTGTTGTATCCCTGGAGATGTTTACAAAAGGCACAAGCTCTGCTGTGGACAGCATCTTCCAGAGAATGTGCCACCAAACACTAACACACAGGAAGATGTCTGACTGTATTAGAAAGTTTTCCCCTCTCATCTTTTTTTTTTTAATTGTTCAACTAAGGCAGCATATTGATGATAAAATTACATTTTTATTTTATTTATTTAGCCTTTCCTGAACGCAGGCGCACTCATTGCTTTTCTTGTGACTATGGCTAATGTCTGACAAGACGCAACTTAAGGGGTAAGCGTTGACTTGGGCTCATGGTGTCGGCAGGGGAGACACAGCTGCAGGTGGCCCCTTGGTGGCCACTCCACGGCTGCGGGAGCATGGGGCTGGGACTCCTTGTATCTCAGTGGAACGGAAAGCAGGGAGATCTGATGGGAAGCTGGGCAGCACCATAAACCTCAAACCTTCCCCTCCTCAGTCATCCATTTCTTCTCGCTAGGTCCCACTTCCCCGAACAGGCACAACCTCCCCAAACATACTGCAGGAGACCAGGTGTTCAAACACGTGAGCCTGCGCAGAACGTTTGACACTCAAATCATAGCATGGCCAACTGTGGAGCCCAGACTCCAACTTCTAACACTCAAGCCTCTGCCTTCCAAGTATTGCCCAAATCTTTCTTTCTTTCTTTCTTTTTATTTATTTATTTATTTATTTATTTATTTATTTATTTATTTATTTATTTAAAAAGCACATTTAGGAGCCAGTGAACTTGTTCAGTGAGTAAAAGTCTTTGTCCAGCAAGCCTGATGACCTGAGGCCAATCCCTAGAATCCATGGTGGAAGGAGAAACCAACTCCAGAGAGTTGTCATGACCCCCACATGCACACCATGGCAGAGGTGTGTCTGTACGTGACACACAGACACAGACAGACAGACAGACACACACACACACACACACACACACAAAGAGAGAGAGAGAGAGAGAGAGAGAGAGAGAGAGAGAGAGAGAGAGAGAGAGAGAGAGAGAGCTGGCCATGGCAAACACACCTGTAATTCCAGTTCTGGGAGGTGAGGGTAGGAAGATGAGGAGGATTTAAGATTCAGATCAGCTGGGTCTATCTATACATTGAGACTTGAAAGAAAGAGGGAAGGAGGGAGAGGAGGGAAGGAGGGAGAGTAGGGAAGGAGGGAGAGGAGGGAAGGAGGGAGAGGAGGGAAAGAGGGGAGAAAGAAAGAGATAAAAGGAGAACCTAAGATTATACATGTGAGAAAGGGGATCAGACAAGATGATGGGGAACAGAGGGTAATGGAGGTGAGCATAATCAAAATGCATTATACACATGTAAGACAGTTTCATAGTGAAACCCATGATTATGTATAATTAATAAATCCTAATAGTAGTTACACATGCACTGTATAAAATCATCTATAACTTTAATTCGGAAGAGAACAGGATATTTTAATATATTTGTTATAAAAGAAGACGTAGAGCCGGATATGGGGGGTCTACATCTGTAATCCCAGGACTTGGAAATCAGGGGCAGGAGGCTCAGGAGTTCAAAGCCATCGTAGGCTACAGAGAAAGGTCAAGGACAGACTAGACTACATGAGACTCTGTCTCAAATTAAAAAAAAAAAATCACGGCTGGGGATGTGGCTGAGTTGGTAAAATGCTTGGCCAGCATGCATGAATCACTGGGGTTGGTCCCCAGCATCCCATAAGACTGGGCATAGTGGTGCACACCTATAATCCCTGCACTTGGGGGATAGAGACCAGAGGATCGGGAGTTCGAAGTTATACTTGGCTACATAGTCAGTTCAAGGTTAGCCTGGGCTATATGAGCTTCTATCTCAAAAACAAAACAAAAACAACAACAAAAGCAAAACAGAACATTTGGGTTTGGTAAAGAACACTGTTCTATGAAGCAATTAATATTAATTATTTTGTTTTTACAAAGTAGGTTTTATGTTAAAGTAAAGATGCATTCACGAATATACAAATAATGAATTAATGATTTTTATACTGTACATATTTTTACCCAATTTATATATTTATAAATTAAAATTTTATGTTAGTCATCCCTTTACTGACTCTAATCAGTTCTTTCCCAATCACTTTGCACCAACTAGTCAGACTTACAACAGAAACTATTGTTATTTAACTTTCAAACTCGATGCAAACAACACTACAGAATCTGTACTTCTGTGTGTTCGAAAGTCCAGAGTGACATCTGCCAGAGTCACCCCATGGCGGCAGGTCTCCCACCCTTGTTGCCAATGGTCAGGTGAGTGACTAGAATTTACTTGGCCATTTGACTATTAGTGAACACTTGAGTAGTGTCCAACTGGGGATTGATTTGAATGGCAGTTTCTTTGAACATTCTTTCATATATCCATTAGCAGATATATAAACATATTTCGGTAATGTGCAGGAGCAGAAATGCTGGGCCATATGTATGCATCATTGAACTTTAGTAAAAGAATTCCATGAACTAGTTTTCCAAAATGAGTGGAACAATTGGCATCCCCACCAGATCCTGACAGTTCCTCCTGCCCCACACTCTCTTCGTTCCACATTTCAACGTTTTCTTCTGACCTCCTATCACAGAGAATATCATCTATAGGACTATGAGATTTTGCTACACAAAACTAGCAAAATGCTAGTGTGGCCATGCTAGCATTCATGTCCCTTCTGAATGCATTTGGAGTCCAGCACTGCTGAGGGAGGGGGCTGGATACATGGTATAGGGCACTGCTTAGGGGGCTAATGGATTGGCAAATCCTACAAGACAGACTGCAGAGGCTCTCACCCAAGTGGAGCAGACAGCTCTAGGTCCCCCACTCGATCTTGGGGAATGGATGACTCTCCTCAGACTCCTCCAGACAGATGAAGGGATTGTTCAGGGCCTCCTGGCCTCCAATCCAGCTATGGCTACTGGAGTAGGAGTGTGCGAAGGCAGAGGAGAGAGAAATGAGGGGGCTGACTGACAGCTAGAGAAGAGATGCAAGGCAGGTGGGAGTGAGGAAAGCCAGGGTACAAATGACTGTATTTCCAAGATGTATGCAAATCAGTGTATCAGAACTAAGTTTGGAATTGAACAATTAATTCATTATGTGGTGAAAACTTCTCATAGCCACCACCACAAGAGCAAGTAATGGGAAAAGTACAGTCTCTTTGCCTCTCAGATTCACTGTCCTCTGGTTCCTTCTGGAAGCAGCCTGGGCCCGGGGAAGCATCCATATGGGAATCTTCAGTCAGTTACTTGGTTTCTCTGTGTGTTGTAGTCTGTTTTGTAGACTGGAAGTGAGTAGAAATGTGATTGCAGCAAGCAATACACTTTTTGTTGTTTTGTTTTTCGAGACAGTGTTTCTCTGTGTAGCTTTTCACCTTTCCTAGAACTCACTCTGTAGCCCAGGCTGGCCTAGAACTCACAGAGATCCACCTGCCTCTGCCTTCCAAGTGCTGGGATTAAAGGCATGTGCCACCACGGCCCAGCACAAGCAATACATTTTTCCAGGAGAAGGTGGCAGAGGAAGCCGTATACTTCAAGGACGCCAGGAAGCAAGAGAAACAAAGGAAGCAAATGATGGCCCACAATCCCCTTTGCGGACATATACCCAATGACCTAAGATGTCCCACTAAGCATATCCTCTTGGGCTTCCAACACATCCAAACAGCACCACACTGAGCATTCCATACCTTTAACTTGTGGGCCTTTAAAACTCATGTTTTAACTCTGAATTACATCAGTGGCTTCAACCTATTAGCCCTGAACAACTCTCATGAAGTGGTGTTGGGGATTAAGCTTCTAACATGTGAGTTTTGGAAAGAACAAAAATCTATAAAGTAAAGCACTGAGGTTAGCTAGAACAATGTGGCTTGAGTACAATGCATTCCAGCTTGTCAGTAAGATTTCCGGGGTTGGGAGAGAAGACACAACTTTTGCAACCTATTGCACAATCTATTGTTGTTGGGTTTTGTTTTGTTTTTTTCCTTTTTGGGGGGCCCGCCACCCAGTTCCCAAATACATCACACATGGAGGCTTATTCTTAAATATAAATGCCCAGCCTTAGCTTGGCTTATTTCTTGCCAGCTTTTCCTAACTTATCTGGTCTACCTTCTGACTCAGGGTCTTTTACCTTTCTCTATTTCTGCATATCTTTCTTTCCTTCTTACTCTGTGTCTAGCTGTGTGGCTGGATGGCTGGCCCAGGAAGTCCTCCTTCTTCCTTTCTCACTTCTTGATCTTCCTTCCCAGATTTCTCCTCCTATTTATTCTCTTTGCCTGCCAGCCCCACCTATCCTTTCTCCGGCATTGATATTGGCCGTTCAGTTCTTTATTAGACCATCAGGTGTTTTAGACAGGCAAAGTAACACAGCTTCACAGAGTTAAACATATGCAACAGGAAAGAACACAACACATACTTACATCATTAAACAACTGTTCCACAACATAAATAAATGTAACACACCTAAAAATAATATTCCCCAACAACCTATGTTTTCCATTTCAAAGCCCGGGGATTGTGGTTTACTGAGACAACACTGGGATTCAGGGATCTGTTCTGATAGAAAAATCCATGGGTGATGCTTCTTCTCATCAGGAAGTCTGGAAACACTGGATTTAGACTCTCTAACATGGAATTTTTTTCAGTTGCTTAGGAGCCCAAATGTGATGTGACTTTATAGAGATAAGAAGTTTGAGGCTGGCAAGGTAGCTCAGCAGGGCAGAGTGCTTGTTGCCAAGCCTGATGACCTCAATTTAATTCCCAGGATCCACATGGGAGGAGAACCGACTCTCACAAGTTCTCTGGTGTGTGTGTGTGTGTGTGTGTGTGTGTGTGTGTGTGTGATGCACATACATGTGCACATGCACACAGACACATGCACACACAATAAAAAGAGTAATAATTTTAAAAGGAAGTTTCTAAGCAATAAGGAATTAAAGTGAGCCGGGTGGCGATGGCACACGCCTTTAATCCCAGCACTCCCGAGGCAGAGGCAGAGGCAGGCGAATCTCTGTGAGTTCGAGGCGAGCCTGGACTACAGAGCAAGATCTAGGACAGGCACCAAAATTACACAGAGAAACACTGTCTCAAGAAAAAGAAGAAGAGGGGGAGGAGGAGGAAGAAGAAAAGTAATTTCATGGCAACTCATTAAAATTATTTTTAAAAAATAAAAGAAAGGAAAAAACATTATCTGGAGGCTGGTGAGATGGCAGCTGGTAAAGACACTTGTTGCCAAGTCTGGCAACCTGAGTTCAATCCCCGAGACCTAGGTGGTTGGGGAGAGAACCAACTCCTGCATGGGTCCTCTGACCCCCACAAGCATACTGTAGCACATGTGTGTTCATACACAGGTACACAAAATAAATAAAGAAAACATTACTTCAAAAACTAAGATCCACCAGCTGGGCAGTGGTGGTGTGTTGCTTGGATTCTGAGGGCTGCCTGGGGGGAGGGGGGAGAAGGCAGGGTGTCAATGGCACAGACACAGAGAGTCCATTGAAGGCAAATAATGAACTCATTTATTCAACAACAGGGAAGGCCTTATGTACCCTCCTCCCAGCACCCAGTCTGTGTGGTCCTTGGACAGAAAGAAAAAAAGAAAGGAAGGAAGGAAGGAAGGAAGGAAGGAAGGAAGGAAGGAAGGAAGGAAGGAAGGAAGGAAGGAAAGAAGAAAGGAAGGAAAAAAGGAAGGAAGGAAGGAAGGAAGGAAGGAAGGAAGGAAGAAAGAAAGAAAGAAAGAAAGAAAGAAAGAAAGAAAGAAAGAAAGAAAGAAAGAAAGAAAGAAAGAAAGAAAAAAGAAAGGCACATCAAATTGAGGTAGGACCAAATTCCTCCTCCTGCATCAAGGTTGGGTAAGGTAATACAGTTTGGGGGTTGGGTTCCCAAAAGCCAGCTCAGGCACCAGGGACAGGTTCTGATCCCACTGCTAGGAGCCCCACAAACAGAGCAAGCTACACAACTGTCCCACTGTTTTCTTCTAAAAATCTTAACTGGTGCTGTATAACGTACCATGCTGTCAAGGAAGCAAAAGTAGAAGAATGGAATTAGCTCGCTCCTGTGCGTTGGAGGAACACGCAGCTTTGTTCTGCTCTGGCATGAAGAGAACCTGGCATGGGTTGGCATCTCAGGTTCTCATCCTGTGACTGCTGAGAGCATGAGATGAAGTGAAAGGACAGGATAAGGCGCTGGGAAACCAAGTGGCGGCTGCCTGAGTAAGGAAAGAAGCAGCCATTCGGACGTCGTCAGCGGCCATGCTAACTAAGTGCCTCATCTATGAAGTCACAGTGGTGGTGGGGGACACACCCAGAGCATGATGGTAAGGGCTGCAGTGCTTTTTAACTAATCAAAGGCCAGATTTCTGTAGTTTTGAAATTAGGACACAGGCGTAAAAGGACCCACAGTAGAATGGGGCCGTGCAGGCAGGGCAGGCAGAGCTATAACGTCTGACCCCCTTCCGCTCCTTGGGCTGCAGCGAAGGAGCCAGCCTCCCCTGAACAAAGCTTTTCAATGCTGAGGCTGCTTCATGAGCTAATGTCTCTTTTGGAGACAAACATCCATCTGTATCTGTAATCCACATGACCTTAGAGCACGGCCATTGGGAAACATGTCAGGAGTTTTAAGCCAACATGGGTTACATTTGGTTCTACTGCTCTGTATCTATAAAGGCCGGTTTTTAGTATGAATCAGATCATGAAAAGGCAATGCAGTGGATCCAGGTTCTGGTTCCAGCTGCTGTGCCACTGGGCATTATGAGCTGAGGATACAGATGTCCTGGGAATTTCTATGGCAGACAAACATTCAGTCCTTTAGCAAGCACCAACAGCAAAAGCAAACAGAAAACCCTTAAGGTTTTAGGACCAGGCTGTGTCATCTCTGTCAACGACTATTCATTTTGAGAAGCTTCTAGATCCTGGTGGAAACTGAACCACTGAGTATGAAAATTTACAGTACTCATTCTTCATCACTGTAACAAGTAACCTGAGGCAGTTAGGTTTATCAAATAAAAAAAAATGTTTATGTAGTTTATGTAGTTCTCGAGATTCAAGAGTAAACACCAGCGCCACCTCACAGCAGGTAGTGGGTACTGTCGCATTGTGGGGAGCCATGGCAGAACGTCGGGGTGGGCAGTGTCATATTGTGGGGAACTATAGCAGATGATGGTGGGCAGCATCACACTGTGGGGAGCCTTTGGCAGGTGGTAGGCAGTGTTAACAATGGGAGAAGTACATGGTTGGAGAAGAGGCCACAACTCAAAGCCAAAAGCCAGAGAACAATATGTTGTTGGTTGTTTTTATTCTTTGCTCTTTTGGAGGGCCCACCACCCAGCTCCCAAATAAATCACACATGGAGGCTTATTCTTACCTATAAATGCCCAGTCTTAGTTTGGCTTGTTTCTTGCCAGCTTTTCTTAAATTATCCCATCCACCTTTTGCCTCTGGGCTTTTACTTTCACTCTTACTCCGTGGCTGGCTGGCTGGACCCTAGTGTCCTCCTCTCCTTGTTCTCTTGCTCTTTCTTCTCTTCCACCCAGATTTCTCCTATTTATTCTCTCTGCCTGTCAGCCCTGCCATCCTTTCTCCTCCCTCACTGTAAGCCGTTCAGCTCTTTATTAGACCATCAGGTGTTTTAGACAGGCACAGTAACACAGCCTCACAGAGCTAAACAAATGCAACATAAAAGATTGCAACACAACTTTGCATCATTAAACAAATATTCCACAGCATAAACAAATGTAACACACATTAAATTAATATTCCACAACAACAATACACAACTTGTGTTCTTGAAACTCAGAAGGCCTAAGAGAGCTACTTTTATTCCTTCCATCCCAGTGAACTAGCCATCACCACCAGGTCCTTCCTCTTAGAGGTCCCATTTTTCCAACCCTGCTTGCTCACTGAGGACCAAGTTTCCAACACATGAGCCACTAGGAGGCACACTTAACCCACATCCAGACCACAGCAGACACCAAGTTCTCACAGTGAGAATTGCCAACCACAAATCAAGGGCAATCTGACACTCCACACCATAAATTTAAACACGTGCAACATTCCAAAACAATCTCCTGTAGACATGCAAACATGCATGTGTACGTACCAGGGTGGGTCAGTCCACAAGGCACTAATGAGACTATTAAAAGCAAATGACCCAGAATCACTGAGCCTGGTGGCATAGACCTGCAATCTGGCTATTTAGAAGACTAGGGCAGAGGTCTACAAATTCAAGAGCTGCCTGAACTAGAGTGAATCCCGGGCCAAGCTGAGTACTTGGGTGGAGCCTGTCTCAAAGTGAAAAGTAAAAGAGGGAATGTAGCTCAGTGGTAGAAGCACATACAAGGCCCTAGGTTCAATTCCCAGTGCAGAAAGAAGTAAGAACAAAGAAAGAAAGCAAGAAAGTGCAGAATCCCATGGTAAGTTCCTTTTTCCTGGCACTTTCTTCTTCTAGCTATTTGTATAACCCTGAGAGTTCCCTATGAAAAAGACAAACAAGGAAGAAATCAAGGGCCTGAATCAGCGGCCAATCAAATGGAATGCTGGCATGAGCTGATACTGTGTATGACTGCCGCCCTGCTGCTCCATCAGGGGCATTCTGAGACATGGTGTTCTAATTTTAGTACATATGCCGCCAAAGTGAGCACCTGAAATAGAGAGTCAAAGGCAGGTCTACAGGAGTGTGCCTTATTGTTTATTTCCCATGTAAGGACAGACCGCATGGATCTAGACTTAGAAATGAGAATGAGCTGGTGAGCTGGCCAGCTGATTGAGATCTCAGGGAAAATAAGGCTAAAAATTTTAACACTTCATATACTTATATATAGTACACACATGTCTATATGCATAATCATATAGGGATATGTGATATACGAGTCTAAAGGGGAAGTACTCAAGGGCACAAAACCAGGTAACTAACACTCTTCATAAGGAGTTTGAGGTTGGGGGGGATGGACAGGAAGAAAAGGGAAAAGGAGACTGAACTAGAAAATACAATTAAAATGAGTATGTGTGTGTGTGTGTGTGTGTGTGTGTGTGTGTGTGTGCCACCCAGACGTGGTGGCAAGGGTTTCCACCTAAAACCTGAGAGAGCTTAAGAAGAGATTATCAATGTAGCTAAGAGCACCTTCCTAGTTCGTGTTGCTCATGGTGGGCCGCAGTACAGAGACATGGCCCCTGACCAAGACCAGCTTCAATAGCAACATGACAGACTCCCACGGTCTCAGACAAACCTGAGCCACGATACAAAGAGGCTTCTCCCAGCTGCTGCCTGCAGGCTTGGGAGCACAACCACGGGTTTAAAAACACAGGCATACACTGGGGCAGTGGTGGCGCACGCCTTTAATCCCAACACTCAGGAGGCAGAGGCAGGCGGATCTCTGTGAGTTCAAGGCCAGCCTGGTCTACAGAGTAAGATCCAGGACAGGCACCAAAACTACACAGAGAAACCCTGTCTCTAAAAAATCAAAAACAAGCTGGGCAGTGGCGGCGGCGCACACCTCTAATCCCAGCACTCGGGAGGCAGAGCCAGGTGGATCTCTGTGAGTTTGAGGCCAGCCTGGGCTACAGAGTAAGTTCCAGAAAAGGCGCAAAGCTACATAGAGAATCCCTGTCTCAAAAAACAAAACAAAACAAACAAACAAACAAACAAACAAAAACCAGGCATATTACTTAATACTGCTTCCCAGAAATGGGGATATAAACATGACTTGTAGTACCTGCACCATGCTGAAAAGCTGAATGGGGCAGAGTCAACAGCCAAAGTTGCTGCACAGCTAAGCAGTTTAGAATCTCTTCTGGCCAGAAAAGGATTATAGATACACAATACGACAGATTCACATGGAATAAAACTCTAAACGGTTTACGTTGTATGTAAAAAGGTACATAGGCTTGAGAAAGAGAAGTGAAAGGATATAGATAGTCATAAAAATAAAATCTTAAAAAAATAAAATAATATATAAAAATATAACAAGCCACGTAAAAGATGGAAATTACACAGAGAATCTGGGTTATATTGTCTTTGGGGTTTTTAACTGGAGAGAGACAATTGATTGTAAAGGATACTGAGTTAAACCAATATATATATTTTAAAGGTATCTTGACTACAAAATTTGGGTCTAAGAATGTGTTCTTTTGGAAAGGAGGCTCTGCTCTTGTTTCCACCAGAAGCAGGAAGCTTTGGATTTGTTCCAGGTTAAGATGGATCAGATTTGATCAAGTAAGACCTCCTGAACCTTGTCAGATAATATCTATCAACAAAGGTTATAGATGGTCTTCCCAGGACTTGACCATTATCTTGAATTTTCTCAGGATCCCCATAAAATAACAACACCCCCAATCAGCAGGAAGTAGCCTAGAGGACTATGCCCACATTGCCCTCCCCCCAAAAATGGATTATGGATGTTTGTCTTTGTTTAGGAGGTTGGTTACAAATTGTTGTTGGTCATAGTCAATCTCTTTCTAAAAAAAAAAAGGGATATGATATAGAAATGTAGGATATAGATATAATAGAATAAAAGGGTAGATTATTGAATCTACTTTTAAAAAGCAACAACAATGAAATACTTATATTACTATAGATTTTAGTTTATTGACACAAATCTAAAGTTAATTTTGTTATACTCTATGTATATTTCTACTCTTGTTGAAGGTACTATGTGTATGCAATTCACTTAAAATTATAAAATATAATTAAAAAATACAAATTAATAGTCATCTATGATAATCAAACTTATAGTCATGTTAAGTTTTTAGGTATACAAGGTATATTTCAATTAGATAGGTAATCTTCAAACACTTCAAAGACCTATAGAATATGGCATTTAAAATGTTTTAAGAACTTAACATTTTTCTGGACAATGAGACATGTCTGCTCCTGGAAGCACCAATTACTTCAAAGAGGATGATGAGCATTGAAGAAATTCATTATGGAGTTTGATTTTTTTGTGGCAAAAGTTAGCTACTGGGCAAAAAAGTGCCCTTTCCTCAACTGCTTGACAAGATGATGTATAAACTGGACATGCAGGACCCATAGAAAGGTGACTACTGAACTTTGCAAGGCGAGATGGTCCTTCAGTTTCCTGCTTCACAGAAGAAACTGCCAGACATTCTACAAGACATGGAGAGAAGCAACTGATGAACTTTGCTAGAATGGGTGGAACAGTCCTTAAAACTTCCTGCTTTACTGAAAACTATGCCAGAGACTCTAGGCCTGTAGGCTAAAAATAGATGCCCTGACATTACAAAAGAACTTTGGATGACTGTCCAGGCAGCCAGATGTCTCTGTCATTTCTAGAATTATGGAAGTTGCTTGTCATGCACTTCCTGTTTACTCAGGTAATATTATATACTCCTGGGGTCTTTGATGGAGTTGAAGACTAGATAGTTATAATTATAGTTTTCCTTAGTCATGATAAAAGATAAGTTAGATATAAAACTTTAGACTCATAAAAATAGGATAGATGATAGAATATTTTCAACACCTGGTAAACTATCAAACCATCCCTCATTAACTGTTTACAAGGAGCTCCTGGTAGGGAGAGAGTGCAGGGATGTTAAGGAATTTGGACACAGTTATCTTATCAAGGCTGAGATGAGGCTCAGTGGTAAAGCACTTGCCTAGCATGCACAATGGTTCATTTCCCAGCAACATACATACACCCCCCACAAAAGGTCATTGTCAGCTACAAGTAGAGCTGGGATTTGAACTTGGATCACCAGAGTCTGCTACTATACTAACCTACACAGTAGCTGCCCTTCATATGTAAATCTTTACATTTAAATTAATATAGTTTCTGGCATACTAGTCGAATTTCAGGTACTCAGTGATGGTTGTCATGTTGAACAGTTAGAGAATAATTTCATGTTGAAATAAAATTCTATTGGATAGCATTGCTCTAGAGTGTGACTCTAAATCAATATGCCCTTTAGCATCTGTTACTGATAGATTATCAGCATCTAAGTGAGAGCACAGTGTGGCTGAGACTCTCCTTCAAGCTTTATTTATTTCTATATTTTAATGTATTTTTAGCAGTGCTAGGAATGGAATCCATGCACATGCTAGTGCCACCAAGTTACAGCCCAGCCTCTCCACGCCTTTAAATAGTTATTCCTTGTGACTGTGTTGACTTCTACAAGTTCTTCAAATTCTTAAGAATGCATCACTGACACAATGGAACCCTTTCTAACACTGGTGTTTGGTATTGAGACTTGGCAGTGAACACCATGAGTTAGAATGTCAAGGGGGCTGGGAGGACTAAAATAGGTTGGTATTTACTTATATGTCTATTATTACAATGGGTGGTAGCTAGGAGATGGGAAGTATTAAAGACATATGTCAGAATGCCTTTGCTATCAAGTACTTAAGTGCCTACTCATTCTAGGCATGGTTGTAAGCATCAGAAACTCAGTGGTCAGACACAGTTCCTGACCCGATAGAGTCTATGTTCTTTTCTGGGAAGAGCAAAATACCAAACTAGGGATAACAAGATTGGTGAGTGTTTTAGTTAGGCTTTCATTGCTGTGAAGAGACACCATGGCCACAGCCACTTTTATAAAGGAAAGACATTTAGTTGGGATGGCTTACCTTTTCAGAGATTTGGTCCATTATCATGGTAGGACATGGTGGGGTGCAGGCAGATATGGTGCTGGAGCTGAGAGTCCTACATCATGACAGGCAGTCTACAGGAGGTGGTCTCTCTCACTAGGTGTGGCTTGAGCATGTATGAGACCTCAAAGCCCACCTCCACAGTGACACACTTCCTCCAACAAGACCACACCTACTCCAACAAGACCACACCTCCTAATAGTGCCGCTCCTTTGGGGGCCGCTTTCTTTCAAAGCACCACAACGAGTGCTCTAGAAGTTCATAAATGAGAATTAGCCACAGGCACTAAAATTGGGAACAAATGTAACTGTGGTGACCTGCTGTCACAAGCACGTCTTCTTACTTTACACAGGTAGTGAGATGTTCCTCAGATGGATTTCGGGGACACAGGATATCCTGGAGGACTGGCATGCTGGAGTCAATATGTAAGCCTACTTTAAATTCTGCCTCTGCCTAGCTCACAGGTTTTTCTAAACAATCAATGAAGACAGTGTATTATAATGCACACAGCTGTGCACATACTGCTGTTCTGCCTCATATCTCCATAGATGAGTTTAGGGGATCTGATTCTTATGAAAAGATCAGTGGGCGGCTGAGGTAGCCTTGGGAAAGAGATGAAGGGAAGAAGCTGGCAGGGAGAGAAGCCAATTTTAGATATAAAAAACGCAAACAAACAACAATAGCAGCAACAACAACAGCCATATGGCATGGTGGCTAATAATTCCAGCACTCAGTTATCTGAGGTAAGAGAATCATTGTACTTTTCAGGCCAGCCTGGGCTACATCATGAAACCCCGCCCCAACAGCCACAAAGTATACCAACATTCTCCTCCTAGATATGTATCAGCAGAAATGAAAACCGGTTCCTCCCAAAAATTTCTGGGTCAGCCAAGTATGGTAGCACACATCCACAGTCCCAGAACTTGAGAGACTAGGGAAAGAAAAATCTCCAACCTGGGCTACAGAGAGAGAGACTCTCTCAAAACTAGACAATGGGACTTGAAAATACTATGCTACGTGTAGAGAACTAGACCAAGAGGCAGATGTCCTTAAAGTCTATTCAAAATACACAAATCCATAGAGATAGAAGGTATTTTTGTGGGCAGGCTTGGTGGTGTATACCCTTATCCCTTAACTCAGGAGGTGGAGGCAGGAGGATTATTTCTAGTCTTTGTTTCACTGTAAGTACCAGCCTAAGAGGGCTACATAGCAAAGCAAAATGGGGAGGGGGTTGGAATTCATGGTTCTGGGTTCAATCCCCAGTGCTTGAAGAATAATCAACAACAAACAAAATATACCCCAGACTATTATTTGTGTGGCCATTAGGGGTTGGAAGAAAGTGAAGATGCATGGCTGTTGGTGGGTATAGAATGTATTCCTACAGTGACAAAGATATTCTGAAGTTAGATAGCAGTGGTAGTTGTATAACTCGGGAATATATTAATGTGGTACAATTTTGTTGTACTCTAATAAAACTTGCCTGAAGATCGGAGGACAGAGCCAGCCACAGATTCAGCCACAGAGGTCAGGCAGTGGTGGCCACACCTTTAATCCTAGCACTCAGGAGACGAAGGCAGAGATCAGTCTGGATCTCTGTGGGTTCAAGGCCACCCTAGACTACAGGAGATTAATCCAGTCCAAAAGAAACAGAGCCAGGCAGTGGTGGCACACACCTTTAATCCCAGCACGTGAGATCTCATGCCTTTGCTACTAGTATTTGGGAAGCACACACGCTTTTAAGAAGCTTCCCAGCACTAGGAAGGTTGACATAGGAATGAAATGGCTGGGCAGAGAAAGGCATATAAGGGGTGAGGAGACAGGAACTCAAAAGGTGCTTTCGACTGAGGACTCAGGGGCATTTGGTCACAGGATTCATGGAGTTGGCAAGGTGAGAAGTGGCTGTGGCTTGTTCCTTTGTCTCTCTGATCTCTCAGCATTTACTACAATATCTGGCTCCAGGTTTTTATTATAAGGCCACTTAGGATTCATGCAATATATTACATTCCACTGAACTGAACACATTAAAAGAGTGATTTTTGTGGTATGTGAAATGCACCCTTCTTTTTGAGAGGGTAAGTTGAGACAGTCTCACTCTGTAGCCCAAACTGGTCTAAAACTCACTACATTTTAGCACAGGCTGGCCACAAGTCTTACCCTTATTCACTATAGTTAGGGTTTTTATTGATGTGATTAAAAACCATGTCCCAAAGCACCATGGGGAGAAAAAGGGTTATTTCATCTTACAACTCTCAGATCACACTCTATCACTAAGGTAAGTCAGGGCAAGAACTCAAGGCAGGAACATGGAGGCAGAAATGGAAACAGAGACCATGGGAGAGCACTGCTTATTGACTTTTCTCTTTGTGGCTTGCTCAGCAAGCACCCAGGACCATCAGTCCAGGGATGGCACCACCCAGAAGAGCTGGGAGCATCCCACATCAACCATTAACCAAGACAATAGACATACCTACATACATGCCCACAGACATGCCTACAGGCCAATCTTATGGAGGCATTTTTTCCACTATGATCCCCTCTTCCCAGATATGTGTAGGTTTCTGTCAAACTAACAAAAGCCAACCAGCACATGTCTGTATAGTCTTTTTGGCATATAGTAGCTAATATAATAATGGCCTGCCTTCTGGCTGTTGTATCTTGTATTCAACAAGGTCTTCCAGGACACCAGGCCTTGACTCTAAGGTGCAATCGAAGACAGGCTTTCCCAGACTAGCACCACCTTGTGGCTAAGAGAACTGCCAATTAACATTTCCTAATTTGTCTGCAGATGCTAATTGAGATTCATAATTATAACCCCGGGAACTATGGGAATCTGGAACTGCATTCTGAATCATCAAAGAATGATTAAGTTGTTCATCCTCTGCTTTGATCACTCTTCAAGTACTTCCTGGTGAGTTGTCTGTCACTAGGCATTCAACATTAGCACTCTGCCCCCAGAAAGATCATAGTTTGATGGGAGGAATCCACATCAACCAAACCATCACACCATAAGTATAAGGTTGTAGCTGTGACGAGGCAGCTAAGAAAATTTGCCTTGTCCTCTAAGAGCATGAAAACAATATGATCAATTAAAGGGGTCCCAGAGGGCATGTCATGGAGGGATGCAGAGGGGCTGACTGAGTTGAGTTTAGTCCTCCACACAAGAGGATTGATTAACTTGGCAAAGAGAAGCAAGAATTCTAGGCAAGGAGAATGTGAAATGCCCTATGATGGGGTGTGGGGCATGGGAAACAGGAGGGAAAAAAGGTTGTTGGAATGAAGAGGATATGGAGTAGGGTGATGAATAGGCAGGAAGGCCAGACCATGTCAAGTCTTTAAGTCTACTTAGAAGAATTCTGCTTTGTCCCGAGAAGCACAGACCTTGACCAGATATGATTTTTTTAATCATTCCTTAATGAAGATGCTAGATAATATAGTTAGCTGCCTCGAGTCAAGTATTTTCTTTGTGTATTTATGTGTGTGTGTGCTTTCGGGTGCCTATACACATATGTGCATGTGTGTGCTTGCATGTAGAAGCCAGAGGTGGATGTCAGATTTCTTTCTCAGTTGCTCACACACACACACACACACACACACACACACACACACACACACACACACACACCTTTTCTTGAGACAAGGTCTTTTACTGAAACCAAAGCTCACTTTTCACCTTTCTGGCTTGACTGGCTAGATGTGGAGCTCCTGAGATCTCCCTGTCTTCTCCCCACTTCTACCCTTCTCTTCCCTGTGCCAAGGCTGCAGACGTGTGCCACAGAAGCACACCCACATCACTAAGCTTTCACATGGGTGCTGAGGGGCCAAACTCTGGTCCTCATGCTTGCCCATCGAGGAGCAAGCCGCCTCTCCAGCTTGCTTACTTGTTTGTTTGTTTGTTTGCTGCTGCTGCTGCTGATGTTTTGTTTGGAAGCAGGATCCCACGGACCTGAGGTAAGTCTCAAACTTCCTGTTTAGCCAAGAATGACCATGAACTTTGATCCTCTTGCTTCTATCTTCCCAGAGCTGAGCTTACAAGGGTGGCCAAGAGCTTCATGCATGCTAGCTTAGGCAAGCACTCTACCAGCTCGGTTACACCCCAGCTCCAGTCATGTCTTGTTTTCTGTTGCTGGCCCAGGGGATTCTTGGCTGCCATGTTGCCTGGCTGGGTATTCTGGGACATACTCCTCTAGCTTGGAGCCACAGGCTCTTTGACTGTAGGTGAATATTCATCATGGAGCATTTACTTACTGTAGTAGACTATTATTTTAAGGTGTGTTACTTTTGTTTATGTTGCATTTGTTTAACTCTGTGAAGCTGCGTTACTGTGCCTGTCTAAAACACCTGATGGTCTAATAAAGAACCGAACGGGCCAATAGCAAGACAGGAGAAAGGATAGGCGGGGCTGGCAGGCAGAGAGAATATATACATGGAGAAATCTGGGAGGAGAATGAAGAAGTAGCCAGAGAAGGAGGAAGACTCTAGGGGCCAGCCACCCAGCTACACAGCAAGCCATGGAATAAGAGTAGGATGCAGAAGTAAGAGAATGGGAAAAGCCTAGAGGCAAAAGGTAGATGGGATAATTTAAGAAAAGCTGGCTAGAAACTAAGCCAGCCAGGCATTTATAAGTAAGAGTAAGCCTCTGTGTGTGAATTATTTGGGAGCAGGCCCCCCAAAGAGCAAAAGAGAAAAAACAATAACTTAGTAGAAGATTGATTTTAAAAAGAGCATCTGGCCTTGTTTGGGCTGTGTGTGTTTTATACAAGCATACTGTGTGTGTTGGTGCATGTGCTGTGGACCCATGTAGAGGTTAGAGGACAACCTTGTGGAGTCACTTCTCTCCTTCCATTCAGACTTGAGTTTACATGTCAAGCACTGTAACCCTGCTGAGCCATTTCCCAGGGTCCCAGGGTTTTTGATGTTGTTGTTTTAATAAACAGGTTAGATGCCCCCATTTAACCCCTACCACAGCCCTATGCTGAATATTTCAAATTCTTTATGTAGTGTATGTCTGTGTACACGTGTGGGCACTTGTGTGGAGGTCAGAGGACAATGTGTGTCTGCCAGGGGTCATGAGGCTTAGCGGCAAGCACCTTTTCCTGCCGAGCCTTCTCACTGGCCCATATGAAGAAGATATGAGCTTGATTCCTAGCTTAAGAGATTCCAAAATATTAAATAACATCTAATCAGGACATTCCACTGCTAGCCCCACCCCCACCCCCACCCTGGTGCCAAATAAGACCCAGGTCTTTTTGATCCCAGTCCTTTCCAAAACCTCTTTCCAAACAAGCTCAAGATGAGGGCATGCTAATGCACTTCCTCTAGGGTATGCCTCTGACAACAATACTGTTTGCTAATGCTGCTCACCATTGCCACACACCCCTCAGGACAATCACCCTAAGGAAGCCATCTTCTTTCTCCTTCAGTGCTCCTTGGAAAGTGTCAACACACTTCATCCACTGAAGACCTGCCAAGCAGCCACACAGAAAACCAGCCTCAACAGAATTGCAACAATTATCATCTGACTTTTCTCCTCCAGTTTTATGCAAATAGATTTATAGTAGTGAGGTTTTTGAAAGCAGTTGCAGTCTGTCTGGAGGCTTAATTGTTCTGTAAAGTTCAAGGCAAGACACTTTTTTTAAATGCAGTTTTAATACCCCCATGAGAAGATTTTTTTTTTCTCCCCTAGCAACACAATTGGGAAACATCAGTGTTCTCAAAAACAATGACACTGATTTTTCCCGAATGCTCTACATTTTCTCTTTTGAAATGGGTAAAAGGACAAATCAGACAGGTTCTGAGAACCTGTACTTTTGTAGGAGGTGTGGGGGTTGGCACAAATAAGAATGGAGGCATTGTTTCTGCTTTGAAAGAAAGGTAGAATAAAGCCTTGAATTTCATGGGTGAGTCCTGATTCACTGAATATTTTAAGATTCACATCTGACTCTAAGAAGAGATAACAGCAGGGGGCTGGTGGATGGGCTTCCAGAAGGTAAGGAGGAGGTGAGGTGGAGCTCTTCTGCCGTGATGGAGGCAGGGAAAAGGCAAGGGGATGGAAAACAGCGCAGGAGAGGCCTGAGCACAGTGAGGTGGCCCATACTCCTAATCACAGCGCTCTAATGACTGATGCAGAATTACTGGGAGATGGAGGCCAGCAGAGGCGGTAGTGCCAGGTCATCGGACCAGCCAGCAAGACCCTGCCTCAAGAATAAATAACTAGAACTGTAAGGGAAAAAAAAAGAAAGAAAGATGTAGCTCAGGTCAGAGTGCCTGCCTGCACCTCGCGGGATGCACTGAGCTCTGTCCCCAGCAGTAGAGGAGGAAAGGGTGGGAGAGAGGGGTGGTGACAGTTAATGACCTGTGAAAATAAAGAGATAAAGAGACAGTAAAGCAGCCACAAGGACAACGCGGGTGCATGCAGTACTATTTATAAAGTATTAACCCTTACCCAGAGAGATCTGGCACTCTTTTGGCAGTGCGGTAGGAGTGGGTGAGTGGGTGGGTGGGTGATGGGTGGGTGGGTATTTTCTTCTAGAGACAATGTCTCCCTCTCTAGTGTAGACCGGTGTAGAACTCTCAGAGATCCTCCTGCCTCAGCCTCCCGAATGCTGGGAGTACAGGTGCGTGCCACCACCCCCAGCAGATCCGGCACTCACAAAGACCTTTCAACTGGTCCTTCCCTCCCTCACTTCTAGCCAGAATGACCTCCTTGATGCTCTGGGATTTCCCTCCACTATCCTTCCTCCAGGGATCCACCTCGGTGGTTTTCTAGCTGCTGTCAGGTCTCTATTCCAGTGGTGGCCCTAACCTCATCTCCATTGCCTTATTTTCTTAACGCTCCAATCACCACCCACTACATTTTCCATGTTTTGGATCTAGTCTCTCATAAGCCTTCCCAGAATCAAAAATTTCACGTGAACGGGGGAATTTGTTTTGCTCACCAGCATCTACAATACCCAACATCTGGTTGGGGGACCGGCTATAGGACCCTGAAAAACCGAAGTCTGTGATGTGGGGCGCAGGGCTTGGCCAGACGTGTGACTCCGTGGCAGGCCGGATTCTGGGCAGGTGCTAGATGCAGCACGCCCTCCACTTCTCTTTTCCCCCCTCCTCCCCTTTTCAAAGGCTAGTGACAAGCCACAGGAATTAGCCCAGCTCAAAATCCAATGGGAATTAAACGCGAGAGGAGGGTTGAGACACAAGAGAACAAACGTAGATGCAAAAGTAAAGGAAAAGGGAGAAAAAAAAAGTACGGCGGCGGCGAAAAGGCCAACAGACGTCACTCTCTCTGGTCACGCTCCCCGACTCCCCCGCGGCCGGGCGAGGCGCTCCTCCTCCGCCTTGTAGCCGCCCTGCGGCGGCTGCGGGCCGCCACCCCTTGGTGGAGAAGGCGGGGCCCGTAGCCCCGCGAGGGAGCCCCACACCCGCACCCCAGAAATCCGCTCCTCAGGGGCCCTGCGCCAGCTCAGCTCCCGGGGGGAGTGTGTGTTTGTGTGTGTGTGTGTGTGTGTGGAGTGTGTGTGTGTGTTGGGAGGGAGGGGGGGTGAGTTGGCGCAGGGGCCGTGGAGGACTACATCTCCCAGGATGCGGCGCAGCAGCGCGCCTGCGCAGTGCGGCCGGCGGCGGCGGCGGCGGCGGTCTGTTCTCCGCTGAGGAGGAGTGGGGCCGAGGGAGGCAGCGGGTGAGAGTTCAGAGTTCAGCAGCAGCAGCCCGAGCCCATGATTCCCATATGCCCTGTAGTTTCTTTCACCTATGGTGAGTCTAATGTGGCCCGTGGAGGCCTCTGCCCTGCCCTTCCCCAGCCCCCCGGGGTGGCGGGTAGGCGCGGGGGTTGGGGCCAGCTCCGGGGAGGAGGCGGCGGCGGCGGCGGCAGCGGCGGCGGCGGCGGCCGCCACCACCCGGGCGGGCGGGCGGGCGTGCGAGTGAGTGCGGGAGTGCGGGGAGGGAGGTGGACGGCGGCGCGGCCGCGGCCTGGGCCGGCCAGGGCGGCTTCTCACGGCCCTCTTTTTCTCTATCCTGCCCTTGCGCGGCGCCCCGACCCCTTCGCGGCCGTCCTCCCGCCATGGGACCCGACTCTCCGTGCCCGCCGCAGTGCCCAGCCGGCTCGGGGAAGATGCCAAAATGGCGACCGGCAACTACTTTGGATTCACCCACAGCGGGGCGGCGGCGGCGGCGGCTGCGGCCCAGTATAGGTAACGGCTCCCCGCCCTCTCCCCGTCCTCTCCCCTCCGCGCCCCGCGGCCCCGATCCCGCCGGCGCCACGGGCCCGCGGCCGCCTGGGCCCCCGCCCCCGCCGCACCGCCCCTGAGCCCCCGAACCCCCGAACCCCCGAGCCCCGCGGCAGGCGCGGCCGGGGCCCCGCACCCTCCCCGCACCACCCCGCCCTTCCTTCCCTGCCCCGTTGGACCCCGCCGGGGGACCGGGCCGGCTGCCCGGCCGGGGCGTCGGGGAGCGGGCACCCCCCCTCCCCGTCCCCGAGGGGTGAGGGTGTTTGGGGGGGGGAGAAGAGACCACCGAGGGTCGGGGACGTGCAGAGCCGCCGGGGCCTTGGGACGGCCCCGGAGGTAAAATGGCCTCCCCGCGGCCCTGGAGCGGAGCCGAGCTGCCCGCCGCCGGCCCCTCGTCTTCCCCGGGGCCCCTCGTCTTCCCCGCCTCCGCCCTGCCAGCCTCCCCCCCACCCCCACCCCCCACCTCTGGTCCTCCTTCGGCTCCGGGAACCGGGAGGGGGTGAGCGGAGGGCTCGGGCGCAGCGGCCTCGACCGCGACGCCCCCGGATCCCAGATAACGTGTCTTTTGTGGGGCACCCTTCCCCTAGGTCCTGAGTCCCCGGCCCCGCTACCCCAGCTTGTCCCTGCAGCTAAAACTGCCCGTTTTGCCGGCGTCGCGGCGTCCATCCCCATCCCCTTTGGTTTTCTCGCGCGGAGAGGATGTTAATATGCCAACCACCTGTGAATTGTTTAGCTGTGAGACTGGGAAAGATGTGCGAAGTTTCTGGTGCATAGCCTTTTTAACCATTGAGGACGGTTCCAGGTGGATCAGTGATTCTCCGTTGGGGGTCTTTCTCCTCCCTCGGGGAGGGGGAGGAGGAAGAAAATGCGGGTGACTTTATACTGAGTCATTGTAATGCACAGGATGAAACCTCTGCCTTCAGATAGCTGTCACTGCCAAAATAGCTGTAATTCTTTGAACATCTTGGCAAAAACAAAGACAAAACGATGTGTTTATTGTACTTTCTATGGATCAGAGTAAGGGAGTCTCTTGGTTCAAGTCATAAGCACACAGCTCTTGAGTATTGGCTTTATGTGTGTATTATTACATCGCATATATTTGCATATTGGGTTCATCGTAGTTAAACTAAGGTAGTTTCTTTGATCTCATTTACCTTAGGCGAGTTGTGTATTTAAAAGGGGCACATTGGAAAACAGAAAATTTGAGTAACAATATCGTGTTGATTTTTGTGACATTTGGACATGTATTTTTGAGTTTCCAATTGCCTCATCTGTAAAATGGGGTACTGGTTAATGTTTGGGGGCTAAGAGATTTGAAGGAGAAAAAAGTTACCTGATTTTATGGATTCTTAAGATACAATTTATTGCAAGAGGTACTATTTTATATATTACTGAAAAAGAAAAATCTCTGCCAATCAGACATAATGCCTCCATTGGTTTTTTTTTTAAAAAAGGGCTATAAACATTTGTAAATGTATTATATTGCTGACATTGGCATTTTTCTGATTGTTGAAAGCCTTAATCTTTCGTGGCGTTTTACAAGTCTCTTGAGGCTTGTGTTGAGGAAAAGGACTGAAATTATATTGTAGGAGCAAAATTTTGGGACATTTCAGACATTAACATGTCGTTTGTTTTACAAGTTTTCATACCGAACAAGCAGAGTTTCAAAAAACCTTTTGTGAAAGAAGAGAACATAGTCAAGCAATTTATTTTTTTGGGAAATGAGAAAGCTGATGGCATCTATGGCCATCAATCTACTGCTAGTGAGCGAGTACCATGTGTTCTAGAAGATGCTTCGTTTAACCATTAGAATTTTTTGTTCATCTTGTAAGGTATTTTTCTGTTTTCTTAGTATCCACTGAATGACAGATTTGCATTATTGTTTACATACTGAAAATTGATTTGTTGGAGTGTTTAGTTGTTTTGTTTTGTTTTTAAGTGTAGGCCTAGATTTAAAATTTTTTGAAGCTGGGCAGTGGTGGCACACACCTTTAATCCCAGCGCTCGGGAGGCAGAGCCAGGTGGATCTCTGTGAGTTCGAAGCCAGCCTGGGCTACAACGTGAGTTCCCAGGAAAGGTGAAAGCTACACAGAGAAACCTTGTCTGGGGGGGAGGATTTTTTTTTTTTTTTTTAAATCCAATCAATATTGTGAGAATATTGAATCCCAGCTTGAGTAAAATAATAATCCAGCTTGCTGAATTGATTGATAGTATGTTTTAAGAGAAAAGACTAGTCTTGATGTTAACTATGCATATATCACCAAAACTAATTGATAAGACTCTTCTGTCCTTTTACATAGGCATATATGGAAAGTTACTGGCATTTAAAAAACAAGAATTCATGTCCAATAATGCTAATGTTTTGAGGAAGATGGATAAATAACATTAATACCAGCAATGTTAATTCTGGCTAGAAATAGTTATAATGGAACTTTAAGAAGTGGAAGAGTTAGTTTGCATGTTTCTTAATTTGAAAGATTGTAAATTCAGGGGAGTCTTTTACATGTGAATGAATTGTTTCATTGTCATTGAGCATAGATAACTCAGTGAACATCTGAAATCTCAATTTAATTCTGGTTCTTTGCTTTCTTAGTCACAGCTATATGCAATATATTTGACTAAGTTTACCTTAGCTTCATCTTCCCTCCATGCTGGAAATGGAATACTGTATCTTTCAGGCTCTCTGGCAGTTTGCTCTACCAGGAAACTACATCCCCAGCCCTAGCTTTGATATTTGTAATGATATACTAAAGAGTTAGTATGCTGTATTGTAAAGAGATTATACAAGTTCCAAATAGCTTTTAGATTGTTTTCATTTATGATAATTCATATTAAATATTTCTGTGTTGAACATTTATTCAATCGTTGTGCTGCAAAGCCCCCCTTCCTATTTTTCTTTCTGTTTTGTGTATTTTTTTTTTTTAAGGACAAGTAAACCTAACAATGCCATTTGTCTTTCAGAGATTTGCTTCCTATTTAGGAAAGAAAATTTTGAAATTTGTATATGTGTTTATATATTTCTCATAAGATGATTAATTTATGGGCAGAGGCACAAGACAAAGCAGGTTCTCTGATAGAAAATAACCAAGATGGCTTCATGGCACAAAGTGAGCTTAGTTAGAGAACTTGTATTTGAGAAGGTACGTAAGCTTAGACACACAACACTTAAAAAAGGTGGCTGGAGAGATAGCTCCGTAGTTAAGAGCTCTTCCAAAAGACCCAGGTTCAATTCCCAGTACCCACATGACGGCTCACAACTGTCTGTAACTGCAATTCAAGGAGATCTGACTCCCTCAGACAGGTATACATGCAGGCAAAACATCAATGCACATAAAATAGTTTTTATTTTTTAAAAAAAAAAAAAGATAAGCTGGAGTGTGGTGGAGCACACCTTTAATCCCAGCATTTGGGAGGCAGAGGCAGGTGCATCTCTGGGTTTGAGACCAGCCTGGTCTACATAATGAGATACAGGACAGCCAGGGCTACACAGAGAGACCCTCTCAAAAAACAAGCAAGCAAGCAAACAAACAAATGAACAAAAACTTAAAGAAAAACCTTAGGAAGGACTACAAGGACTGCTGCTTGAGGAAACACTCAAAACAAACATCACACTTTAAAAAATAAAATATATATATAACGTGTAGGCCATGCTAGCCTCAAATTCAACCTTGAACTCTGGGTCTTCTTGCTTCCACCTTCCAGTTGGTGGGATTATAGGTGTTGCTACCATGCCAAGCTGATTCTCTTATTTATTTTTTGAGGCAGGGTCTCACATATCTCAGGCTCACCTTGAGCTTACTATGTAGTCAAAGATACCCTTAAACTTCTGATCCTCCTGCCTTGACCTGCACTGTGCTTCTGTTAGAGCTACATTCACCTTATCCAGCTAGCATAATTCTTTTTCATTTGCTTTTTATCTCTATTATTGTATATTGTTTCACATGGGTGTATGTGCTTGCCCACTTAAGTGTGTGTCCAGCATATCTGTGGAGATGAGATTTCAATTTTCAATAGTTGATTCTTTCCCTCCACTTTATATGTTGGGCACCAAACTCAGGTTATCAGGATTGTAGGGCAAGCAAATGCTTTTACCTGCTGGGCTGTCTTGCTGGCCCTAAGATAATTCTGGGTGGGGGTGGGGGGTTTCCTAATGTTTCCATAACAGAAATCTTCACCCTCTTGTTTTTGTTTTTTTGAGACAGGGTTTCTCCTGTGTGTAGCCCTGGCTCTCCTGGAACTGGCTTTGTAGACCAGGCTGGCCTGGAACTCGAGATCTGCCTGCCTGCCTGCCTCTGCTTCCCTAGTGCTGGGATTAAAGGAATACTCCACCACTTCCAGAAGTACTTGAGTTTTTAAAGGGGTTATGCCATATCAAATATATAATAAAATTATTATAAAGTAATTCCTATTCTCCAGTGAGCAGAAAAATAACCATTTCTTTTAGTATTTTAAACAGACATTTTCTCTTCACTTACTCTTGAGAAAAACCTTGAATATTTTTTGTTATTTCATATTTGGTCAAGGTACTTGTCTGTTCTCCAGATAACTTAAATCTTTAGCTGATACTTAAACTAGTTTTATTTCCTAGATGTAACTTTTGGTGTCATTGATGTCTGAATGTTACTTACTGTCAATAAAGTTGGCTATTTAAAATAATCATTTGGCAACATTTCTACCATTCTTATATTTATTGACTCCAGAGAGTGTAAAGGTTATATAAATGTACAAAATAATCACTCCCCTTATTAGACTCTTACAGGTTTCCTGCTTCAGCCTCTAAGTGTTAACATTCTAGTCATGAGTCACCATGCCTACTTTAAGAATCTGTTAATCAAAAGAAGGCATCTCATCTAATGATTTTGAGATTTCTTTGCATATGTGTTTCTAAAGGATGTGTCTTATATTACTAAAATAATTTGGGCAGGCAAATATCACCTTGAATGGGCTGGTTAGCCAGTGAGTTTAGGTTTTTGATTTTCCTTTTATGCTTTGTATTAGAATGTAGAGTTAATAATACTGTCTTAAAAATAACATTAGTAGGGTATAAAGACTAATTGCTAATGTGAGAAGGGAAAGAATGAAAGAAAAAGACAGACCGACCAGGTTTTGAAAACAGTCATGAAGATGGAATTTTACTGACCGTTAATTTTTTTTTCAACTTACATGTTGAAAAAAATGGGAGAGCATGTTAGTTCTCCCATTGCTGAATCGGAGACCCTAGGATGCATATATTAAATATATGAAATAACTTAAAATAATGAACTCCTGCCCCCTCCCCCGCCCTCCCCCCCAAAAAAGGATAGTTGCTATTAGACTTCTGATATTTCCCGTATGTTTTATTAACAGCCTAGGGAGTAGGTTAACAGAACTGGAGTATAGCTTGGTAAGGTTTTGTTTTGTTTTGATTTTTGCTTAGCATGTCCAAGGCCTAGAATTTAATCCCTAGTATTACTATAAAGGGGGTTGGTGAATTATAGAATGAATCAAAATAACTCTGTATAGAATGTTGAAGGGAATGTGTACGTTTGCTTTAGATTGCCTTTATAGTGGTACACTGTCTCAGAAAGATTGGAATTGGCAACTAGTTAACCTTAAATTGAAATCTCAGCTCCATTTCTTGAGTCAATTGGCAAAATCACTGACTTCTCTGAGATTTGATTTCTTCACCCACCTTTTCTCAAGGTGAAGATTAAATACAATATTTCCTAGCCTCGAGCATGGTTTTTAGAAACATGCCTCCCAAGAACTCACAATTGATGTCTGCCATATGCTAACTATAAAATAGTTGTTGGTGTCAATGGTAGGTCCCAGTTTCAATTCAGTAGGGAAGGAAGAAAAACTCTTACTTACAGTATGATTGGTGGGTTCATCACACATACAAAAGTGAAAACCAGTAAGAGTTCAGTAAATTTTCTGTAACTAAGTCATATAAAAAATTAACTTTCATGAGTTGGAGATGGTGGTATTATATACATTTGTGATCTCAGTACTGGAGCTAGCCTGAGTAAATTCAAGGCAAACCTGTTCTACAAAGGGAAATCCTGTCTCAATAAAACAAAACAAATTAGCATAACTAAATTTCAGATAACTCCTGTTTATATAAGTGAGTATTCCACAACTAAGTCCCATGTTTATATACAGTGCTAAACCGATTGAATAAAAATAAAAACAATGAAATCTTTAATTCACATTAAGGAAAAAAGAGTACAAGTATAGTCCTAAAAAGAGGTTATATTAATGGAGTATTAAAATATCCAAGCCATTAAATTAACTCTAGTATATTTAATATAATTCCAGACTTGAGATTTTTTTTTTTAAATCTCGAGTTTTTTTAAGGTAACTTGATAAAGGAATCTTAATGGTTGTCATGAAACAAGGATTATACTAAAAGTGTTAGAACATCTTGTAAGAAATGATTGAGAGGTGTTTGGAAAAATAAAAGGATGGGTAGATAGATCATTAGATTAAGAAAGACAGCGCTTGCCTGGCAAGTGCAAGGTCTTGGGTTCGGTCCTCAGCTCTGGGAAGAGGGGGAGGACTTTAGAGATAGAGCTATGCTTTGTTGATCTAGAATATATAGAGTATAGAATGCTTAAAATAAAGGCATGTTTGTTTTTTTTATACAGTCAGCTACATTATTACTTAGAAATGCAATAACTGACAGTGTTAGAATTACTTAGATATATTTTTAATCTACGTAGTAAAGGTTGAAGAGTCAACACAGTCCTTATCCACAAATTGTTCATGGCACCACTCTTTTAGGGCACAGAATTAAGGTCATTATTGAAGGGTAGCATCTTTTAATGTTTGATAAAGCCCTGTGAAGTGTAACTCTTTTTTTTTTTTTTTTTTTTTTTTTTTTTTTTGGTTTTTTCGAGACAGGGTTTCTCTGTGTAGCTTTGCGCCTTTCCTGGAGCTCACTTGGTAGCCCAGGCTGGCCTCGAACTCACAAAGATCCGCCTGCCTCTGCCTCCCGAGTGCTGGGATTAAAGGCGTGCGCCACCACGCCCGGCCGAAGTGTAACTCTTAATACATAGAAATCAAGTTAATAAAATGAATGTATGCTTTTTGTTTCTTTGAATATTCTGTATGTTAAAAGACATTTGAAAGATATAATTCATGAGATACTGGTACTTCATTTTTATAGTCTGCACTCAAAAGTGTTTACACCTGTGGGGCTCAAATGCAGAGACAGGCGTGGCTTCATACAAATAGCTATGCTATGGTAGCAGTCATTAACTTTAAAAAAAAAAAAAAACCAGAAAAAAGTGTGCTTGTGTGTGTGTGTGTGTGTGTTGTTTTGAAGAGCGTTAGGTGCTCTTAATGGCTGAGCAGTCTCCCAAGCCCCTATTCTTGACTTCATGAAATGCTAAAATAGGAAATTGGAGGATCTGACTAAAAATATTACTGTAGAGACAGTTATGTTCTGTGGTCCAGGCTGACCTGGAACTCATTGAGTAGTCCAACTACCCTCAAGCATGAGATAACCCTGCTGCCTCGGCATTCAAAGTACTTACTGATATGAGACATCATTCCTGGCTTTAAAAAATGTTTTTATGGAAATCTAGAGAGATGGGTCAACAGTTGAGACACCAGAGTTCAGTTCTCAGGACCCATAACAGCTGGCTCACAACTGCCTACAAGTCCAGCTCCAAGGAATCCAAAACCCTATTCTGGTTTCCTAGGTACACACGTACACACACACACACACACACACACACACACACACACACACACACACACACGTGTGCAAGTAGGTAAATAGGGTAAATAAATAAAACCGGGTGGAGAGATAGCTCAGCAGTTAAACATACTTACAGAGGACCTGAGTTCAATTCCCAGCAACCACATACTAGTGGCTTAGAACTATCCCAGACTCCAGTTCCAGGGATCCAACATTCTCTTCTGACGTTCTCAGGCACCAGGTGTGCATGTGGTGCAGATATAGAAGCAGAGAAGAACACCTGTATACACAAACTTTTCTTTAAATTTAAGTCTTTTTATATAAATTTAATTTTATGTGCATTGGTGTGAAGGGTGTCTGATTCCCCTGGAACTGGAGTCATTTGTGAGTTGCCATGTGGGTGCTGGGAATTGAACCGGAGTCCTCTGAAAGAACAGCCAGTGCTCTTAACCTCTGAGCAATCTCTCCAGTCCCTAAATTTAAGTCTTGAAAAATAAATACTTAAAAAATTTTTGGTTGGGCAGTAGTGGTGCATGCCTTTAATCCCAGCATTCAGAAGGCAGAGGTAGGCGGATCTCAAGAGTCTGGTCTACAGAGGGAGTTCCAGGGCAGCCAGAGCTACACAGTTTTTATATACTACATTTCTGAAAGTTGTACTTGATTCCTTTAAAAGTTCACCAGCCTTTTTTGTTTTTGCGTTGTTTTTTGAGACAGTATTTTGATAATGTAACTCTCCAAACCAGTGTTGAACTCACAGTGTCCACTGCTGCCCCTGAATTTGTGACAATCCTCCTTTAGATATTTGAGTACTGAGGATTACAGAGTACAGGACCACACCCATCTTCATCTGATTTTCTTTAATTTTTAATTTTGTGGCTTTTTGGGGACAGGTCTCAGTAGGAGTCCATCTCCGACCTGTGGAAGGGTTCTTGGGGGGAGAGAAGAATGAGGAAATATTAGAAATATAGGTGGAGATGGCAAGAAAGAGGCACAGGATAGCTTCGGGAGGGCCCTGGGCCAATACCCAGCCACCTCGAGATTTTATTCTAATGGGCAACATACAGCCAAGTGTAGACCCTTCAAAACACCTGGTAACCAAGCACCCCCCCCCCAAAAAAAAAAAAGGAGCTTTCCAATTCTTTTATGTCTCTGCGGTACAGAAATGTTATTTGGACAGCATTCAGCACCCTTTACCAACTGCTAACAAGGGTCACACAAAGCCTACCACATTTTCTGCTAGTCCTGAAAGAATGGGCAGTTTAGGAGTGGTTAGCAATCAAACCTCCAGGGTTTTTGTTGTTTGTAATTGAATGGCAGCTGCATTGACAGACAGATACTTCTGTTCAGTTTGGGATTTTGCTTTCTTGCCAGCTAGTCTTAAATTATGCTATCTTTTGCCTCTGGACTTTTACCTTTCTCTATTTCTGCATCTCTTACTTCTTACTCCATGGCTTGCTGTGTGGCTGGATGGCTGGTCCCGGAAGTCCTTTTCCTTCCTTTCTCACATCTTGATCTTTCTTACCAGTTTTCTTCTCTTACTTATTTTCTCTGCCTATCAGCCCTACCTATCCTTTCTCCTGCCTTGATATTGGCCGTTGAGCTCTTTATTAGACCAGTCAAGTGTTTTAGACAGGCAAAGTAACACAGCTTCACAGAGTTAAACAAATGCAACATAAAAGAATGCAATATATCTTTGCATCATTAAAACAAATGTTCCACAGCATAAACAAATGTAACACATCTGAAAATAGTATTCTACAATAACTACTCCTGGGCATCATCATCATCATCATCATCATCATTACTATTTTTGCATGGACACAGCACATATGTAAAGGTCAGAGAACAACTTGATGAAGTCAGTTTTCTCATCTGTTTAGGTTCTAGGTATTGAACTTGGGTTGAGGTACATGCTTAACCTGCTGAGCCACCTCACCAGCCCAGTTTTGTTCTTTGTGTGTTCATTGCAGGATGGGAAGTGTGGCAAACGTGGAGTATATGGAACCAGACTGAGGTTGACATCTGGTTCTCCTCAGTTGCTATCCAATTTATTTTTTTGGAACAAAGTCTCATTGAATGTGGCACTCAACAGTGGCCAACAAGCCCTGTAGATCTGCCTGTCTCTGCCTCCCTTGTGCTGGAATTACAGGTTTATACTACTGAACCTGGTTTTTTAAAATGTGCATTCTAGAAATTAGAGCTCAGGTCCTCAGGCTTGCCTAGCAGTCATTTTATCAACTAAGCCATCTCCCCACCCCTTAGGTTTGTTCTTAATTATTTTAATCCTTTTGATACTGCTGTATATTTTATGCCTACCACCAGCTGAGGCAAGAGGATCACATGTTCAGAGCTAGTCTGGAATACATAGTGATAACCTTGTCTCAAAAAGAAAACACTGAAGGGGACTGGAGAGGTGGCTCAGGGTTTAGATACTGGCTGTTCTTCCAGAGGATAGGGGTTTAATTCTCAGTGTCCACATGGCAGCTCAAAACCATCTATAACTCCAGTTCCAGAGTGGCTTCCAAGGGCACCAGACATGCACATGTTACACAGATATACATATAGGCAAAACATTCATATGTATGAAAAAAATAATAAAACACTAAAGACTTCTACTTCCTAGAGATCTACACCCTCAATGTGTTCTATTTTTATTTTGGTATCAATTTATTATCACTAAATATGTCTATTTTACTATATATAACTTGTCCAATCAACTTTATGCAATTATTTTTATCTTCTGCACTCATAGTTTCAGTGATAGACTGTTTCTTTAGATAGTATACTACATCACTAGTTCACCTGAAGATAGCAGCATCTCATTCTCTGCTTTAAGAATCTTAAAACTAGGGTGGAGAGATGACTCAGTGGTTAAGAGCACTGGCTACTTTTTCAGAGGTCCTGAGTTCAATTCCCAGCAACCACATGGTGACTCACAACCATCCATTGTGGGACCTAATGCTGTCTTCTAGCATAAAGATACACATACACATAGAACACTCATATACATAAAATAAAATAAATACATCTTCTTTAAAAAAAGGGGCTGGAGAGATGGCTCAGAGGTTAAGAGCACAGGCTGCTCTTCCAGAGGTCCTGAGTTCAATTCCCAGCAACCACAAGGTGGCTCACAACCATCTGTAATGAGATCTGGCGCCCTCTTCTGACATGAAGGCATACATTTGGACAGAGCACAGTATACAAAATAAATAAATCTTTAAAAAAAGTAAAAAAATTTGCCTTAAAAAAAGAATTAATTAATAAATAAATAGATAAATAAGTAAATAAGTAGAGCCTTAAAACAGCCTGGTGGTAGTGGTACACTCCTTTAATCCCAACACTCAGGAGGCAGGGGCAGAGACAGGCGAATCTCTGAATTTGAGGCCAGCCTGCTCTACAGAGCAAGTTCCAGGGCAAGCAGGGCTACACACAGAGAAATCCTGTCTCAAAAAGCCAAAATAATAATAACAATAGTCTTGAACCATTTTTGCTTTGCTTCTCTTTCCATATACCCTCCCCCTCTTATATTACAGTTTTTACTGGAGTTGTGTTCTTTGGTTTGTCTTCTGTAATTTAGGTCGATTTTAAAACTTTAAAAACAAAAACTTGCCAGGCAGTAGTGGTGCACGCCTTTAATCCCAGCACTCGGGAGGCAGAGGCAGGCGGATCTCTGAGTTCGAGGCCAGCCTGGGCTACAGTGAGTTCCAGGAAAGGCACCAAAGCTACACAGAAACCCTGTCTTGAAAAACCAAAACACACACACACACACACACAAAACAAAACTTGCCTTATTCTGACTATAAGTAGTAGTCACTGTGGAGCCAGATACCAGGCTATGGTTCTGAATTTTACTAGAAACCATTTGCAATCCTGTACCATTTAATGGAACATTTACCCTAAAGTTAAGGTGGATTTTTTTCAATTGTACTTTTGTCCAACTGTGAGATCATCCATCTCATGGGATCATACCTTTGTTGTCACTGCCATGATTATCGTTTGTTTATGACGGTTGGTTCGTCTCAAACTTACTATATAATCAAGGATGACTTTGAACTACTAATGGTCTTGCCTCTTTCTCTTAAGAACTGGAATTACAGGCGTGTGTCACCAGGCCTAGCGATTATACATATTAATTTCTGTTTCCTGTCTTCATCTTTCTGTCAGAGGTTTTGTACTTTGACTGTAAGCCACTGATCTTGCTCTGATCTCTAGCATGCTGCGTAGCTGTAGACCTGGGATCTTTCTCCATGGTTTGCAGAATTTGTTACCTTGCTTTTTTTTTTGTTTTTTTTGTTTAGTCTGAGTGCGTATATAATAGTAAAACTTTGCCTCACATGTCTTTAAGAAGTACTTTTTCTCCATAGTTAAGCTGGGCACAGAATTCTACAGAATAACCACTTTCTTTTGAATTTTGAAGACATCACCTACTGTCTATGACCCACTAGTATCTAATTTTCTACTGATTCTAAAATAGACTATTTTCCTCTCTGGAAAATTGAAGGACTTCTTTTTTGTGTTGAAAAATTGGAAAATGTCTCCAAGTTGGTTCCTTGGTTGGTCAGCTGATTGAATTTTAAAATACCATGATTCCCTTTAGCAGTAGAAATATTTCTTGATTTCATTTACTTGTTTTTTTTTGTTTTTTTTTTTTTCTAGAATACTTTCTGGTTAGATATTGGACCGCTTTTTCATATTTTTATCTTTGTTTTATGTATGTGTATGTATATGTATATATACATATACACACAATTCAAGCTTATCCCCTGACTTGTGTCAAGTTCTTGTTTTAGGAAACAAATTAGAGGTTTTGAATTGTGTTACTTTGATATATTTAGTTCCTGCACTGTCAGACTTAACCCTGCTTTGCAGTTGAGAATATGCTTTCTTTAAATACCTGATAATGAATTGTCTGTCACCATTCAGGGTTTCTTCCTTTCTTTCTTTGTTTTGAAGAAAACAGCAAGGCTGTCTGAAAAATCTTATTTATCTTGAGACAGGGCCTTACTATGTAGTCCTGATTGGCCTCGGACTCTGTAGATCACACTTGTCTAAAGTTCACAGAGCAATGAGGTTCTCATGCCTCTGCCTTCTGAGTGCTGGGGTTTAAGGCATGTGCCACCATGACCACCCCAAAGAACTCGGACTCTGTAGATCACACTTGTCTAAAGTTCACAGAGCAATGAGGTTCTCACGCCTCTGCCTTCTGAGTGCTGGGGTTTAAGGCATGTGCCACCATGACCACCCCAAAGAACTATTTCAAGGCTTAGTTTTTGGTAAGTGACTAGGAGACTGGTCACTATCTTCCAGAGGAAATCCAAAAATGTGGAGTAATTTTACAGTGTAACGTTAACCATTTTCTAGATACTTTCTTTTTATTTTACTTTATTAATCTTTTGAGGCAGTGTCTCATCTAGTTGAGGCTAGCCTAGAAGCCTTACCACTTCCCAAGTACTAGCTTTACGGGTCTGGACCACTAGGTCTGGTTTCTTTTCCATGTTTAACGTTGAAGGAAGTAACTTCTTTTATGTTTAACTCTTGAAGTGTTTCTTTTCTTTCTCTTTTTTAATTAAACTTTTTTTGTGTTTGGGTGTCTTGCCTGAATCTGTGTCTGTGTACCACTTGTGTGCCTGGTGCCCTCCAAGGCCAGAAGAAGACATTAGATGCTCTGAGTTACAGATAGTTGCAAACCACCATGTAGATGCTGGGAATCAAACTCAGGTCCTCTGAAAGAGTACCAAGTGCTCTCTTCACTGCTGAGCCATCTCTCCAGCCCCCCTTTTAATTAAACTCTGTTACACATAGTTATTAATGTTAGGGGTGACAGTTGTTTTTTAGGGGAGTGTTGAGACAAGGTCTCTTAGCACCACTGCCCTAGCACTTGCTGTGTAGACCAGGCTGGTCTCAAACTCACAGAGATCTGCTTGCTCTTACCTCCTGTGGTCTGGGATTAAAGGTATGATCACCATACCCAGCTCACATTTTTTGATGTTCTATTTAGTTTCTCTCCATTTAAAGCTGACTAGATTCTGTTTATTATTCACAGAAGATTAGTACGAGAAAGCTTTTGTCTTTACAGATTGAAGTCGGTTAAATCTTACATTGTATGCTGGGCAGTGGTGGAGCACACCTTTAATCCCAGCACTCAGGAGGCAGAGGCAGGCGGATCTCTGTGAGTTCGAGGCCAGCCTGGGCTACAGAGTGAGTTTCAGGAAAGGCGTAAAGCTACACAGCGAAACCCTGTCTCAAAAAAAAAAAAAAAGAAAAGAAAAGAAAAAAAAATCTTACATTGTATGTAGGGAGATGACACCTTTTATTTTACTATTATAAAATAGGAAAATCCCTGGGTTTTAACTTGATATTTTGAATTTGGTATTGACTTAAACTGTCCTTCTTGCAATCAAATCCCCACTGCTAGGGATCAAATTCAGGGCCTCTCACACTAGGCTTCACCCTGGTCTTTGACCTGAATTTTTAAAGTAAATTTATTGGCTCCTGTATATTTGGTTGGATTAGTATAAGCTAGTTTGGTCATCTCTATCATAGCATCTTAGGGGGGAGGGCATATTTGGAATTGAAGGAATTTCTGGATGGCTTTTAAGACAATAGAGAGTCTTTAATTTGAATGAAAATCAGCTCTGCTACTCTAAGAATTGGGACCACCTAATGTTTTTGGTAGAAGTTACAGTTCCAGGGGCTGGTGAATGTAGCTCAGTTGATAGAGTGCTTGCACTGTGTGGAACACTTCAGTTGGATTCCCCCACATATGAACTAGGTGTAATAATGAAATCCTCTAATCCTGCACTCCAAAGACTGAAGCAGGAGAATGAGGGATTCAAGGTCATCCTCAGCTACATAGTAAATATAAAGCCAGTCTGGAATTCAGGAGCCTCTGTCTCAAAACAGCAACAAAAATAAGTTAAGGTTCCAATCCAGATGATGAGCATAGGGATCTGGCTGTGTGAAAAAGAACTGGGTTAGGAAGCCCTGGGACAGAGAGCGAGCGAGAGTGTGTGTGTGTACACTTACTGCCCTGGCATCATTTTTATAAAGTATTTGGGAATGGCAACTTTGTGATTTATTGTTCAGACTGAGACACTGGAAGAGTGATGGAAATAATATGAATAATTCCACCGAGACAGGAGACATAAATGAGAGAGCATATGGTCTTCCTCCTTTAGTCATGCATTTTCAAGGGTTAGGATCAGGCAGTGTAAGTCACATTGCCTACCTAGTTGACTTGACTAGAGTTGACTGTGTATGTGCAAGCTCTGCATCATGGATAAAGAATGAATAATTGTGCCTGTACCAAGAATGAGCGTTACTTTTTTTTTTGTTGTCACCCATTATTCCCTAAACTGTAGTTATTTACATGGCATTTTCATTATACTAATGTAAATAATGTGGACATGAGATTTACAGTATAGGGTATGAATTATATGCAAATACTGTGCCAGTTTAGAAACTTAACAATTTTTTGTTTTGGTAAAGATTCCACCCAGGGCCTTTGCGTGT